>NC_084594.1:4292099-4340606 GCF_033807715.1 Cololabis saira
CATCATCACTATCATCATCATCATCATCATCACCTTCATCATCATCATCATCATCATCATCACTATCATTGTCACCTTCATCATCATCATCATCATCATCATCATCATCATCACTATCATCATCATCATCATCATCATCATCGTCATTATCACCTTCATCATCATCATCATCATCACCTTCATCATCATCATCATCATCACTATCATTGTCACCTTCATCATCATCATCATCATCATCATCATCACCTTCATCATCATCATCATCATCACTATCATTGTCACCTTCAACATCATCATCATCACTATCATCATCATCATCATCATCATCGTCATTATCACCTTCATCATCATCACCTTCATCATCATCATCATCATCACCTTCATCATCATCATCATCACTATCATTGTCACCTTCATCATCATCATCATCACCTTCATCATCATCATCACCTTCATCATCATCACCTTCATCATCATCATCATCACCTTCATCATCATCATGTAACCCGATGGTAAAACCCCATGAAACAAATCATTGTTTATTTAATTTTCATTTGTTTTATTTTGGGCGTCTGTTAAAAAGAAGACAAATGTGATGTGTAAAAAATATAAATGAGTTTAAGTTTAACTTACCTGTGGGGATCCAATCAGCAATCAAGGGGGCGGAGCCAGGAGCAGGTGTCGGGGAGACGCCGATGAGAAGAGGAGACGGGAGCGGCCGGGAGGAAAACCGAGATGGAGAAAAGAAAGAAAGACTGTGGTTAAGAGATACGTTGGTTGGAGAGGGTAACAGAGGGGAACGGACAGTGAGTCTTTTATCGCACTCCAAAACAGCGTTATGGTGCTCACATTAAAACGTCAATAAAACACTGCTAAAACAGCGTTTTACAAACTGACAGTAACCAACAGTACCTGGCGCTACAAAAACTAATAATTTAACCACTATAACAAAGAATAATATATACATAATAATAATGTCATAATCCGTGTATATATCACGACAACAGAATCCATTGATTCGCATAGTACTATATCCGTGGTGCTCCCATTAAAACCTCAATAAAACACTGCTAAAACAGCGTTAAAAACATGCTTTTACAAACTTATAGTAATAAACAGTACCTTGCGCTACAAAAACTCATAATTTAGCCACTAACAAAGAAAAATATATACATAATAATAATGTCATATTCCGTGTATATATCACGACAACGGATCCCATTGACTTTGCATGGTACAATATCCGTGGTGCTCACACGGAATTATACCATTTCCGTGCTGGTGCCACGGAAAATAGGTGTGAGAGGTCGTGGGCATTTCACAGATTTTTGTGAGATCAAGTTGCTTGATGTCCTGTCATCCATATGTCCAGAGAAGGACGTGCTTATTTCAGCATATACTGCCGTAAAAAACTCAAAATGACCTATTTTCATAAGATGGTCCAGGTCCTCAGTTTAAGCGTGTTGTGTGTTGAGCTGTTTGGTAAATAAGATAAAGGTTTCAGACTTTTCAAAGCCAGAGTGACCCAACTCTTTTGGAGTATTGGTTGTCCAAATATGCAGCAGAAGCAGCAGCAGCACAAGTTGAGTCTTTTTGATTATTATTTAACAGACTTGGAATTGCAAACCATCACAAGTGAGCTGGCATGAGAAACTGCTGAATTTTACAACTGAGTCTGAGAAGAAAAACAACAACTATACAGTAAACCAGAGGGTGAAGAAGAATCAATAATCTGCTGTCTTTATTGTCTTTTATCTCTTGCTTTTGCTCGTTGTGACTTTTGGGTAAAAAAAAAAGCATTTCACAGACTCTTCCAGCCCTCCATCCACAGCAGCTAATAACATAAGAAATGTTGCAGGGGGAAGAAAAAATAACAGCACCTGAATTCACCATTTAGTCCATGGGCCAGACCAGATATCACTCAAGGTGACAAAACTTGCTTATAATTTTTGAAAATATCCATGTCTGTAGATTATATTTTGGTATGATAACCCTTGGCCATAATTGGTGCAAAATAGGCCTTTCTTCTGATTAGTCGATATTTCATAGTCCCTATTTTCTGCTATAACTTTTGAATGGTTTGACATAGGAAGTCGTGGGTGGTGTCATTTCTGATATGCTTATGGGGGGCGGTGGCCGTGAGTGTGAGGGCCCGTTCATCGCTGCTTGCAGCTTTAATTTTGCTTGTAATGAGAAGATAAATCTTGTCCCACTGGCAGATTTTTCTACTTATTTCAAGTGAAAATGTACTTGAAACAGGTGAAAATTGTCAAATACCGTATTTTCTGGACTATAAGCCGCACCTGCATATAAGCCGCATCCGCTCTATTTAAAAAAAGATATACAAGCCGCATCCGCTCTATTTAAAAAAAGATATGCAAGCCGCAGATATTTATGTTGTTAGATTAGATATTTACTACATGTACAGAAGGATTTTGAACTGTAAATGATGTACATGTTTGTACCTAAATAGATCCTTTCCTAACAGTGTCTTTTAACACGGCAGCAACTTTGCTGATTAAAACGGGACAGAACCAAGAGAAACTAACCAGTATTTATTTATCTATTTATCTGTTTGAAATCTGCTTCTACTTCTATCTGCTAAAGAAGAAGTAGCGTATTCTTCTTTGCATTTATTTTGTCTTAGTTTTGATTCTAATTCCGGTTAGAGCGCCCCGAGCGGTGGAAGAAAAATCCACAGAATAGCCTTTGTATAAGCTGCATGGTTGAAAACCTATGAAAAAAGTAGCGGCTTATAGTCCAGAAAATACGGTAAGTTATTTTTCTGGCAACGACTCTTGTTTTAAGTGTAATGAGATTTTTTGACTAAAAATGAGACATTTTAACTAGAAATAAGACAAATATTCCTGGTAAGATTTTGAGTTTTTGCAGTGCATGTACAGGATATCTGTCAATATTCCACAATATTGTCTTTGGTATCATTTTAAGCATTCATTCAAGCTAAGATGTGATACATTTCCTGAATCCTTATGCTCCTATGAGTATTCCAATTTTTGTATTTTGTGTCTCTGTTGTTCCTAGATGACACAGGGATAAAAGATAGTTGGTCAGAAAGATTCACATCTTAGCTTGAAGGAATGCTTAAAAAGATACCAAAGGAACTATAGTGAAACATTGACAGATTTCCTGAACATGAGTCTAAACCAGGATCTGCAGCAGCATCTAAAATGTAATGATCTGAACTTCATGAGCTGATAACTCTGATCCAGCTGCCACTCAGGAAGGTTATCATACCAGAATATCATCTACAGACATGGATCTTTTCAAAAATTATAGGCAAGTTTGGTCACCTTGAGTGGTACTGACCAGTGAAATTTTGGGCTCTGGCCCCTGGACTAATTGAGACTCCTGCAGCCCAACGGGGACCTAAGCTGCTGAAAAACAGCTCAGAGAGAACAGCGTGACAGGTTTCTCCATCTGATATCCTGCCACGTGTCAGCAGAGGGCACTGATGCCACGGAAAGTGGAGGACGTGGGAGAAAATCAGGGGAAAAAGTACTCGAGGGGTGAAGAAAAGAGCAAAAAACACACCCAGGGAGGGTAAAGGTTTAAGCAAAGGAGAGAAGATGAATAGAGAATAGAAGATGAAACCTCAGGAGGAAGGAAACAATATGGAAATACGAGACCTGGAATGAAGGAGGAAGAGAAAAGAATAGGAAGTTATTGAAGAGAATGGCTTGGAGGAGGATTAGGGTTAGACGGAGAGAGGCAGAAAGGCAAGACGAAAGAAAATGCAGGGACCAAATATATCAGGTGCCAAAGATCAGTTCTCATCCGTCCACGGTGGACAAAAACCCGACCAATAACAGGGTCTCGCCTCCATCCTTTCTCAATTGCATGCACAAGGATCCACCTTTACGTTTTAAAGTCCAATTTTTACGGTGGCCGAGACCCGCCATTGCTGAAAATAAAAGTAACGCTGCAAACAGAAACAAACGTCGCTGCAAATTAAAGAAACGCTTAGCAAATAAAATAAACGCTGCAAATAAAAACAAAGTCTGCAAATATAAAGAAATCCTGCTGCAAATAAAATAAACGTTGCTGAAAATAAAAATAAAAAACACGCAAATAAAAAAGCCACAACGGAAGTGAATTACCGGGGACTATTTTTGCTGATGCACCGGTGTTTTTTAGGTGAGAGGAGAAGAAGAAGACGAAGAGGACGTAAGTGAAAAGGAAGAAATAAGAAGAGCGAGGAATAAGAAGAACATCGAACGAGAAAATAAGTGAAAAGGTTAGTGTTAGTGTTACTTGTAACACTCTCACATAAAAACACCGGTGCATCAGCAAAAATAGTCCCCGGTAACTCACTTCCGTTGTGGCTTTTTTATTTGCATCGTTTTTTTATTTTATTTGCAGCGGGGTTTATTTATATTTTCAGCATTTCTTTTATTTGCAGCGGCGTTTGTTTTTGTTTGCAGCGTTTATTTTATTTGCTAAGCGTTTATTTTATTTGCAGCAGCGTTTGTTTCTGTTTGCAGCGTTACTTTTGTTTTCAGCAATGGCGGGTCTCGGCCACCGTATATTTAGAAGAAATATTCTTGAATCCATTAATATTTACATTGAAGTAGCCGGCGGCTGGATTCTATGGTTTAAATGTTAGTCTGTCTTAATCTTAGAAGATTTTTATCAGGTTTAGTGATTAGTTCTGACATTCCAGCTTCTGTTTTCTTCATTCTGCTCGTCCCCCCGATGAGGCCAGAGTTACCGGACGACTCCGTCTGGGACTGACGATCACTCAGACAACAGTCAGCAACACCAACCTCTTCCCTTTACAAGTCTGTCCCGCTGTCCCACCAGCCCAACCGAGGTCCAGTATTACATTTTAAGACAGGTTTACAACAAATCTAAAATAACTACCAACTACAATGATGTGCTCAGAATCTGATGGGCCGACCTTTACTGATGCTGAAATGCTGTGGACATTCCTATGTATGTAATTACTATAATAGAGCCTAAATTAAAACACAGAGGGGAATTAAAGCACATTTATTTATTTTTAATATTTTTTCAGTTTATACACATTGATAGTCTTCAAGTGAAACATTTACATTTTCTTTTTATTTGTCATTTATTGGTCATTTTCACTCACGCAGTTACGAATCTTTCAGAACGGGTAACTGAGCTCCATCCTGCTCCTCTTTAGGAAAGTACATTTTATATCCCATTTTTAAGATATTTACACGAAGTCTTTGCTTGTTGGGCAGAAATGTCTTCTCTCTCGTTACATCCGTCCATCTCTGATTTGTTGTTCCGAGTTTGTTCCAATTGTTGCCACTAACCTTGTGAGAACCAGGCTGCAGCAGGGGGCAATTCTAACGAGGTTGGTGAGAATTCAGTTTGGAGAGGCTCAGGAATGCTTTTTAAAAATTATTATATGATAAAAGGGAAGTTTACGGGGAAATACTAATACGGGAGGACGGCAGGGAAGAGGGGTAAAATACAGTAGTTTCCCGGCCAGAACGGGAGACTGGACAGGTCTGGGGCCTCATTTATAAAAGAGTGCGTAGGATTCATACTAAAAGTGTACATGCGCTCAAAAGCCGAAAAGGCCGTGCGCACAAAAAAATCCTGATTTATAAAACCGTGTGCACGCACACCTGCACGCAATGTTCGCTTTATAAATCACATTCCAGCTGGAAGGTTGCGCACGTGAATTCGCCTCATACCCCGCCCTCTACACGCCCACTTCATACCATAAATGGTCAATGCAAAGTGCTTTATAACTGTATTATATACGCTTCGGCAGAAGAAAATACCCCGTCAGATCACGCTTCCACATAGACATCAACATTTATCATCGTACACATACAGTAGATCTATGTGAAGCATATTCTGACTTCCTGCTGTTAAATGTCTATTTGCATGAAAAAGCCTTTGAAAAAAAAGAAACTGAGATAAAAGAAATGGGGATCGTAGTATGTTCTGCCGAGGTAGGACACCTCGGCAGTGAAGTATATCATTTCATCCTATGGGTAGGACGATTCGCGGAGGTCGGACACCTCGGCAGAACTCCGGCTTGGGTGTACATGGATCTATAAGTCTGATATATGATGACATTAAAAGTATGACATGAATCTGGCTTCATTTCACCACCTCACCGCCTGCGTCACCAGTTCCCCATATCTTCAAAATGTTCGTGCGCGAGGGTCAGGGTTGGCGTAAAGATACGCACATTTTTCCGTTAGTTTTTTTTTTTTAAATCCCAAGTTTCTCCATCAGAGCCCATGCAGGGTCCTTGCAGGGTCACTATTTACACGACTGCGACCAAGACGGGGAGCGGTTCGCCAATCGATCGTCAATCGCGACACAACTCCGGGATAATGTTGCTGGACGTGATTCTGCAAAGACTTGGAACGACTCGTCATCGAATCCAAACCGCCATCGCCTAAACAAAAGAGCATTATAATGTATGTTGTCAAGCCAGCGCACCGAGCCTCTAAAGGTTGCTTTTTCTCTCTTCAGAGAAGCAAAATAGATTTCTTGTGTTAATTATACCAAAACAGCAGGAAAGAAATACCGCAATTGTCTGCAAATTGTCTCCTCACAATGAACACTCTTCAGCCGAATGAAAGTAAGATGGCTCTCAAAAATGGTGATTATGTAAACTTAAACTCAAATTAAAGCCATAAATATTTTGTATCTGTAAATAAACTCTATACTTTATATAAATAAATATAAATATTTTGTGCGTGTGCAAAAAATATTTATACTTGCAAAAAATATTTGTACTTGTAGAAATATTTTGTGCATGTGCAAAAATATTTGTACTTGTAGAAATATTTTGTGCATGTGCAAAAATATTTGTACTTGTAGAAATATTTTTTGCATGTGCAAAAAATATTTGTACTTGTAGAAATAGTTTGTGCATGTGCAAAAAATATTTGTACTTCTAGAAAGTAGTTATAAAAAAAGTTTGTAGCTTTTGTAGAACAAGTTTGTAGCTTTGTATATCCAATGTTGCACACAGACACATTAATTCCACAGCTACAAAAATGTTTTACAAATGCACAAAATATTTCTACAAGTACCAATATTTTTTGCACACGCACAAAATATTTCTACAAGTACAAAGTAGTAGTAGTAGTAGTGTAAGACCGTAGTGTGTAGAGCACGTTTATATATCTAACAATCCACGTGATTAGGGTTAAATTACACAGACACCAACTTAATTAGCACAGAAAAGGCCAGATACCAATAAAAATACACTTTCTAGTATTATTTTCCTCAGTCTTAATTTCTATTTCTCTCCTCTTGATTTAACCCTTGTACTGTCTTTGGGTCAAAATGACCTAATTCTCCTTCCTTCCTTCCTTCCTTCCTTCCTTCCTTCCTTCCTTCCTTCCTTCCTTCCTTCCTTCCTTCCTTCCTTCCTTCCTTCCTTCCTTCCTTCCTTCCTTCCTTCCTTCCTTCCTTCCTTCCTTCCTTCCTTCCTTCCTTCCTTCCTTCCTTCCTTCTTTTCTACCTTCCTTTCTACCTTCCTTTCTACCTTCCTTCCTTCCTTCCTTCCTTTCCTTCCTTCTTTACTCCCTTCTTTTCTACCTTCCTTTCTACCTTCTTTTCTACCTTCCTTCCTTCTTTCCTTCTTTTCTTCCTTCCTTCCTTCCTTCCTTCCTTCCTTCCTTCCTTCCTTCCCTCCTTCCTTCCTCCCTTCTTTACTCCCTTCTTTTCTACCTTCCTTTCTACCTTCTTTTCTCTCTTCCTTCCTTCTTTACTCCTTCCTTCCTCCCTCCCTCCCTCCCTCCCTTCCTTCCTTCCTTCCTTCCTTTCCTTCCTTCTTTACTCCCTTCTTTTCTACCTTCCTTTCTTCCTTCTTTTCTCCCTTCCTTCCTTCTTTCCTTCTTTTCTTCCTTCCTTCCTTCCCTCCTTCCTTCCTCCCTTCTTTACTCCCTTCTTTTCTACCTTCCTTTCTACCTTCTTTTCTCCCTTCCTTCCTTCTTTACTCCTTCCTTCCTCCCTCCCTCCCTCCCTCCCTCCCTCCCTTCCTTCCTTCTTTACTCCCTTCTTTTCTACCTTCCTTTCTTCCTTATTTTCTCCCTTCCTTCCTTCTTTCCTTTTTTACTCCTTCCTTCCTTCCTTCCTTCCTTCCTTCCTTCCTTCCTTCCTTCCTTCCTTCCTTCCTTCCTTCCTTCCTTCCTTCCTTCCTTCCTTCCTTCCTTCCTTCCTCCCTCCTTTTCTACCTTCCTTTCTTCCTTCTTTTCTCCCTTCCTTCCTTCTTTCCTTTTTTACTCCTTCCTTCCTTCCTTCCTTCCTTCCTTCCTTCCTTCCTTCCTTCCTTCCTTCCTTCCTTCCTTCCTTCCTTCCTTCCTTCCTTCCTTCCTTCCTTCCTTCCTTCCTTCCTTCCTTCCTTCCTTCCTTCCTTCCTTCCTTCTGCTCTCTCCTTCCTTCCTTCCTCCCTTCCTTCTTTCCTTCCTTCCATCCTTCTTTTCTCCTTTCTTTCCTTATTTATTTACTTCTTTTCATTCTCCCTTCCTTCCTTCTTTCCTCCCTTCTTCTCTTCCTCTTTCCTTGACCCGAAGACAGCACAAGACTTAACAAAAATAAAACAAAGATCTGACACTTTTCCAGAAATGTGTCATTACTCCTCCATTTGGGACATTATAACAAAGTTGAAACAACTGCAGGGACTAACAACGTTCCTCTACTTTTGATGTTTTCACAGAAACATGTTGTAATTTTAATACATTTTGTCATATCTTACAACAAGCCAAAACAAACCCGTAATTCAGACCTTACACGTGTGATTTGAATGAAGATTCTGCATCTAAGAGTCTAAATAAACAGGTTTTGGTTGATGTTTATTAAGGTGATTTTAATGAGTCTCCTCGTCTGAGAGTTGGAGCTGGTGGGAGAAGCGTTACATAAACAGGAAGGAAATAAAAATAGTCAAAAAGAGAGAGAAAATCAGGTGGAAAAATAAAGAATTCAAAACAAAAACATGGTATAAAGGAAGAGAGAAGAAATTCTTAAAAATAGAGTGATGACTAACATAGATAAGTTCCATCGATATTTGATAAAACATCATGAAATGTCTGCTTTAATTTGTCGGTGTACAACTGTTTCACCATGAAAACCAACTTTCTATTTCTAGACGTCTGAGCCGACACCGTGGCTGCACTAGTGTTATATTTTTATCAGCCTGTTTCCATTTTAGTTTCAGTCTAGTCTTTGGGTCGAGCTATCATTTTAGTTTTGTATTAGTTTTAGTCACGTTCATTCTCCTTTTAGTCGCGTCAAGTTTCAGTCGACTAAAAGTCTAAGCATTTTAGTCTTATTTTAGTCAGAATTGTCCAGGACCTCATATCTCATATCCTTCCTTCCTTCCTTCCTTCCTTCCTTCCTTCCTTCCTTCCTTCCTTCCTTCCTTCCTTCCTTCCTTCCTTCCTTCCTTCCTTCCTTCCTTCCTTCCTTCCTTCCTTCCTTCCTTCCTTCCTTCCTTCCTTCCTTCCTTCCTTCCTTCCTTCCTTCCTTCCTTCCTTCCTTCCTTCCTTCCTTCCTTCCTTCCTTCCTTCACGTACGTTGTGCGTGGATTTAACACAGAACCATAAATAAGCTTTACACAAAAACGTCATCAACAGGAATTTATCGTTTTTACCGTGAGATACAAATTCTTACCGTGGGGAATTTTTTTGACGGTATATCGTGAACGGTAAAATATCGCCCATTCCTACCGGAGAGGAAGGCCATTTACACACATGAGGGATCTGGAGATTTTAGGCCGGATTTGCTCGGCTGTTAGCCGCTCTCACGCACCCGTCACGACAGAGGATCCTCCATTTCCGTTTTTCCTTTTCCAAGTTTTTTGATCCCTGTTTAGTTTCTTTTGATCCTACCAAGCAGCGCTTTGTTTTGTTTTTCCCCCTGCTCTCCTGCGTTTGGGTCCACACCATACACCAGACGTGACAGAACGGACCGACCAAAAATGGACCCAGCGGGAGAGCTCATTTCCCTCTGGGGGTTTCTCCGCCGGGAGGTGGAGAAAAATAGGAGGTGGTTCGAGGAGCAGGAGTCCCCCTTCTAGGGAACACGCCTGGCTCGGGGAGGGCCCCGGAGCATCCAGGCTCTGGAGCAACGGCGTCGACGTCAGCCCCAGCTGGCTGCTGTTCCGGCGGTGGTCTTGGGCGCGTCGTCGGTGGTGGTCCCTGACGCATCAGCCCCTGCTCCGGTGATGGTCCCGGACCCCCCCGCAGCCAGCGCCCCGGACCCGGGTACCCCCTCAGCCTGCTCCTCGTATCCTGGTTTCCCCGTCAAGTCAAGTTTCCCCGCCAAGTCCAGGTTCTCCGTCAACTCCAGGTTCCCCATCAAGTCAAGGTCACCCGTCATGTCAAGTTCCCCTGCCAAGCCCCACGACAAGTCGTCCAGGTCCCACGCCAAGACCCAGGCCTCGGGGTCGTCCCCCTGAGCTTTCTCGCCGGTCTGCACGGCCTCGTGGGCGACCCCCGGTACTGTCTTGCCAGAGGGGACATCTGGGATCTGTCCCTTGAGGGGGGGGTACTGTCAGGGTTTGACATTCTCCCCAGCCTTTCAGTTTCTGTTTTGCCCCGCCTGTGTCCCATCTGCCCTGATTGTCTGCACCTGTGTCTCGTCGTGTCTCGTTATTCCCTGTGTATATCTGGTCTTGTCATTCCCTTGTTCCCTGTCGGTCCGTACTGTTTTGTCCTCCATGTTTCCTGCCACGTTTTTCCTGCCCAAGTTTTTGGATCCCTGTTTCTTTTGATCCTGCCAAGCAGCGCTTTGTTTTTGGTTTTCTGGAATAAGTCCATGGTTTTTGCAACTCCTGCCTCCTGCTCTCCTGCATTTGGGTCCACATCAAACACCAGACGTGACATTAGTAGCATTTAGTATCTTTTAGAGCAGTGTTTTGGGGGCTCCAAAGACTGAATGTGGTGATAGATTTATAGTTACAGAGGTGGAGTTGAATTGGTATTTTTTTTATCGTCATTTTTATCGTTATCGGGATAAATGCCAGAAATTATTGTGATAAATTTTTTAGTCCATACCGCCCATGCCTACTCTCCACCTCCTCACAGGTTTATTTCCATCTCTTGCTGGTGGAGCAGTGCGCGGTAAACTTTAAGTGCAGACGCCGCGGTATTGATGGCGGCAGCAGTCGGCTCTGGCAGCATTAAGGCTGTTCCTCCAGTTAACCGGCAGCGTCTCGTTGACTATTCAACCAAACCTCTGCTCATCACGTATAAAGCGTTCCTCCACACGAGTGTAAATGCCGTCGTAAATCTATTATATATCATGACAACCATCCGTATTGTTGGTGTGTGAAAGAGGATGTGTGTCATAAAAGTATTAATAATATACGAGTGAGTTTCACACGGCAGGGACTTCATCAATAAAATATGTGTGCTCCGGTTGCTTCGGTTCCGTGTGTGTGTGTGTGTGTGTGTGTGTGTGTGTGTGTGTGTGTGTGTGTGTGTGTGTGTGTGTGTGTGTGTGTGTGTGTGTGTGTGTGTGTGTGTGTGTGTGTGCTGCAGCGACAGCATGTATAATGGAGGACGCCCCGGCAGAAGCGTTCTGATGCTCGGCTACAGCCGTGAAAAACCTCTGCAGCAGAATCCCGACGCCGCGTCCTCGTCGTTTCAGACGCCGCCGCTCTGCCGGCTCTGCCATTTTTTGCTGCTTTGCCAAAAAAAGCTACCTAATGGTTTTCTACCTTTGTAGAGCTACAATTTTACTGGGTTTTACTCCCTAAGGCTTAGGGAGTTGATAATGGCTTTCTCTATGTATTTTAACCCAGCTACTGCTATTGAAAACGAAACTTAGGCTCAGTAGATGTTTTGTCACCATTCTACGATTCAACTACACATTTCAGAGTCATCATACCTCACCTACACACACCCTAACCCTCACCCTAAACCTAACCTTAACCTAAACCCTGAACCCGAAGAGAAAGCCATTATCAACCCAAAGAATAATGACAAAAATCTACCGGGTAGACCAGAGGTCGGCAACCCGCGGCTCTAGAGCCGCATGCGGCTCTTTAGCGCAGCCCTAGTGGTTCCTGGAGCTTTTTCATAAATGTTTGACCTTTTTTTTACTTTATTTCTTCTTTTTTTTTCTTTTTTCCTTTCCTTTTTGATCTCAACATTTCGACTTTTTTCTCGACATTTCGACTTTTTTCTCGAGATTTCAACTTTTTTCTCAACATTTCGACTTTTTTCTCGAAGTGCATAATGAAAAAAAAAATCTCCCCCGAGTTATAACTATAATAATATAGAAACATGCAGCATGTGTTGTCTTCATTCTAAGGCTTATACAAGACTTTTCATTTTTTGCGGCTCCAGACATATTTGTTTTTTGTGTTTTTGGTCCAATATGGCTCTTTCAACGTTTTGGGTTGCCGACCCCTGGGGTAGACAGTATCCCATCTACTCACATGATTCAAGGCTCTGATTACACATGATAAATTCCTATTCAGTGGACTGATAGCATTTGACACGGGTGCTTTCTGTGGATTAAAGAGGAGCTGGAGGATCCGGCTTGCCGTCAGTTCTCCGGTAAACAGCCTGGTGGTGTCGGGGTGCATTAGTGCCTACTATGGGATGGACTCCCATAGAACAACTGGACACGGAGGATGAGCTTTACCTCCTCTGGAAAAGTCACGTTTCAGCAGTCTGTAACCACACCAAGTGTTTAACCCTTGTACTGTCTTTGGGTCAAAATGACCCAATTCTTCTTTCCTTCTTTCCTCCTGCCATGCTCTCTCCTTCCTTCTTCCTTTCCTCTTTTCCCCCTTTTTTACCCTCCTTTACTCCTTTTTCTTCCTACCTCCCTTCCGTCATTCGTTCCTTTATTACCTTCTTTCCTTCTTTTCTCCTTTCTTCCTTTCTTCCTTCTTTCCTTATTTCCATCTTTTCTCCCTTCCTTACTCCCTTTCCTACTTCCTTCCTTCTTTCCTTCTTTTCTCCTTTCTTCCTTACTTCCTTCTTTGCTTCCTTCCATCTTTTCTCCCTTCCTTCTTTCCTTCTTTTCTACTTTCTTCCTTACTTCCTTCTTTCCCTCCTTCCATCTTTTCTCCCTTCCTTTTTTCATTCTTTTCTCCTTTCTTCCTTACTTCCTTCTTTCCTTCTTTCCTTCATTTCTCCCTTCACCCTCCCTTGACCCAAAGACAGCACAAGTGTTTAAGAAGCTCTGCTAGTTCTACTGCTTCACTTGTTGTTCTATTTGGCTGCAGTGCCTGTTTCAGGGCCACACTTTACTTCTCCTCCATGCTACACACAAGTTAACCTCAGCATGAGATTTCTACCCTTTGAAACCACTGCTGCAGCATAGCGGACGCCGTCGACGTGGACTGAACAAAAGCTGTCAAAAGCTGAAGAATGTCACACAGTGTTTGCCACAAGGCTGCGCGAGGGAGAAAAATTGCCTTGTGAGCGCAATAACAGTAATTCTGCCAAGATGTTTAACCTCAGGCGGCTCGGGAGGAAATAAAAATGCGGCCGCTCCTTTTCCGTGGACGGTAATGTCGCAGTTTAGGAGTTTCAGCAGAGCTGAGTTTACACAGCTTCCTCTGGTCTCAGGTGTGTCTCCCTCTGAGGGAAACAAACTTCTAAGGTCAAAGTCAAACTCAATGTGCAACAGAGGGAGTTTCTGTCACAGTTTTGTTCTTTAGTTCCTGTTTTATTTTTATTGTGTCTTTGTTTCAGTTACGTCTTGACTTCCCTGGTTCCCATCTGCGCCGATTGTTTGCACCTGTGTCTCGTCAAGGCTTCTCTGTATATCTTGTCTTGTCTTTCTCCCCTCTGGTCCATACTGTTTCCTTCCTCCGTGTTTCAGGTCAGGTTTTTGTACTTTGTCATGTTCGTGTTCACTGAGCGCTCAGTGATTGCGTTTCCATGCATCAATAACCCTTTTAAAACCCGAATATTGGCAATAACCCAAATTTGCACGGCCATGTAAACACCAATAACCCCTTTGAATAACCAGAATTTGCTCATATTCCGGTTTTTAAAAACCCGAATTCGTCATGTAAACGCCAAACGTAATATCCCCATCAAACGGAACAGGAATTTGTTTTCTGCACATTCTCTGTTCACAAGGAATCCTGGTCTTTTGAGTCCAGGAAGTTCTTATAAACACAGAGAAACACAAGACCAGGAGGAGACTAATCACTTCATAAATGTAAAGGATATGAACATTTCTGCATTTGTAGACGGTAGAAAGTACCGGGATAGACAGATTTACAAGAAGGTGAGCGAAAGGTTGTGCGAAGCAGCATTTGTTTTGAATTTGGATACAGGAAGAAGAAGCAGAAATGACGGGAATTACGTCATGATCTTCTCCACGCGTCGCTGGTTTGATCCAGATATCCTGAATGATTAATTACCATGTAAACGGAATATTCCGAATGATTCAGTAACCGGAATATTAGCAATAACTCGAATTTTGACTGCATGTGAACGTAGTCAGTGAGTCTGGGGTCCGGGGCCCTCTATTAAGGGCTGTCCGGTCTCTATATGATCGGAGCAGGAGTTTGGTCCTCATTGCCGGCAGTAGATCAGACTTGTTCCCGGTGCATGTTGGACTCCGGCAGGGCTGCCCTTTGTCACCGGTCCTGATCTCTGCTTTTTGCAGATGACGTTGTCCTGTTGGCTTCATCGGTCCGGGACCTTCAGCATGTGTTGGGGCGGTTTGAGGCCGAGTGCGACGCGGCAGGGATGAGAATCAGCACCTCCAAGACCGAGGCCATGGTTCTCCACCGGGAAAGGGTGGTGTTCCTTCTCCGGGTGGGTGGAGAAGTCCTGCCTCAGGTGGAGGAGTTCAAGTATCTCGGGGTCTTGTTCACAAGTGAGGGAACGATGGAGCGGGAGATTGACAGATGGATCGGTGCAGCGTCCGCAGTTATGCGGTCGATGTACCGGACCGTCGTGGTGAAGAAGGAGCTGAGTCGAAAGGCGAAGCTCTCGATTTACCGGTCAATCTACGCCCCTACCCTCACCTATGGTCATGAACTTTGGGTAGTGACCGAAAGGACGATATCGTGGATACAAGCGGCCGAGATGAGTTTCCTCTGCAGGGTGGCTGGACGCTCCCTTAGAGATGAGTTTCCTCCCTTAGAAATGAGTTTCCTCCGCAGGGCGGCTGGACGCTCCCTTAGAGATGAGTTTCCTCCGCAGGGTGGCTGGACGCTCCCTTAGAGATAGGGTGAGGAGTTCGGTCACCCGGGAGGAGCTCGAGTCAAGTCGCTGCTCCTTCACATTGAGAGGAGTCAGCTGAGGTGGCTTGGGCATCTGTACCGGATCCTCCTGGACGCCACCCTAGGGAGGTGTTCCAGGCATGTCCCTCCTCCCTAGGGAGGTGTTCCAGGCATGTCCCTCCTCCCTAGGGAGGTGTTCCAGGCATGTACCTCCGGGAGGAGACCCCGGGGAAGACCCAGGACACGCTGGAGAGACTATGGGCCAATCCCAATACACCCCCTACTTTCTACCACTAGCCCTAAAAATAGATCGGGTCCTTGTAATGTTTCCGAGGGATTGGGACACCACTTGCTACGTCACTGCGTGGTTTACGTTCGGGTACGTAAGCGACTGCGTAGTTACGTTTGCACATATGTCACACCATATCAGGAAGCCGAGAGCTAAAAGCTGTTTTAATTTCCGCTGTAGCGCTGTTAATATTCCACTTTATTACGTTTTAATATTTTTTGAGGCGTGAAAATAACCGTTAAGATCCCCAACCTGGGCTCAGTTTATCCAAATAACACCTGTTAAGAAATTTGCTCTGATGTTTTCGGGGATGAGAAGAGTTGCCGGCTCGGGAGCTTATTTATGGTTCCGCATTAAATCAACGCAGAGCCTACGCCGTAGGAAAAGGATGGATGTTCATGTTCTGGTTTCTTTGCAATCCTGCTAAGCACACGCTTTTCTTTGTTTTAAGTTGCAATAAAACACGGTTTCTGGAAGTCTTGCCTTCTGGTCTCCAGTATCCGGGTCCTATCCTCCATATCCTTGACAGTTTCAATCAAATGAATCCTATATTATGGAAAAAGTGGGCCATTTGGCTGACAAACTGATCGCCGACATCAGTGTAATATTACCCAGAACACATTGCATGTTCCCACCGCTGATCGGTCCATGCATTTTTACTTTTCTTGCTAAAGCCTGGACTATTCTACTATGAAGTTCTTGTAAGGGATGCAGTATTTGTTGCTGAAATATAAAGTTGCTTTCAGCGAAAGTTATGACTAAATATCGTTGTCAACGAACCTTTATCACCTGAGGAAACCGAGAAGCGACGAAAATGATGGTCATGTAACGATAACGATAATTAAATATATAAAGCAATATCGTAGACTAGAGGAATAAAAACGAGACTAAAATGTAGATTACAAAATAAAAACTATACTAAAAATGTGGAAATTTGGATACACTTTCGCTACATAGACGTGGAAAAGAAAACCAAATTTGACATCTGTATCTGGAATGAACATGTGGAGTTAATCAAACTTCTGAACTAGTTAGTCCTCATGAAACTATCACATGTTAACAGATGACTGGGCAGCCCTTCCTGAGTTCTGTCAGGGGGGTCGACTGTCCCACAACTGTCTCATTGTTAGCCTGGACCCATCTGTTAAAGACCCCCATGAAGTTCCTGTTTTAGTCCGGAACCCATTTGACCCCTTGACCTTTGTGTTCCTTTAAAGACTTTAAGCTAAAGATGTCTGTTATTTCTTCATACCAAGATTAGTTCCTCTTTAACTGAAATGTCACATGTGTGACCTCTTAACCTCGATGTCTGTTACCTCCGTCTGTTTCCTGTTTTCGTCCAATTGTCCATTCACTGTTCCTAATATGGTAATGTTCCTGTCAAAGTTTCTCAATAAAAGCTGATGCAAAGGAGGAGCCAGCAAGCATTTGTCGAGAGCATCCGAGAGGGCCATGTTGCTCTGCAAGCTCCGACTTTGCTTCCCTTCTGCAGAATGCCTTAAAAATTACAGCCTCTGTGTCTTTCCTTGTTTATGTTATGTTGATTTGGGACCCAACAAACATATTCTTGAGTCTATAAGGTAACAATAATATAATAATAAGATAACCTTGTTTGAATTGTAAAATGGGTTTGGCTAAATACAATCTTTGACTAAAACTAGATTAAAAATAAGACTAAAATGCTCAGACTTTTAGTCGACTGAAACTTGACACGACTAAAAGGAGAATGAACGTGACTAAAACTAATAAAAACTAAAATGATAGCTTGACCCAAAGACTAGACTAAAACTAAAATTGAAACAGGCTGATAAAAATATAACACTAGTGCAGCCACGGTGTCGGCTCAGAGGTCTAGAAATAGAAAGTTGGTTTTCATGGTGAAACAGTTGTACACCGACAAATTAAAGCAGACATTTCATGATGTTTTATCAAATATCGATGGAACTTATCTATGTTAGTCATCACTCTATTTTTAAGAATTTCTTCTCTCTTCCTTTATACCATGTTTTTTTTTGAATTCTTTATTTTTCCACCTGATTTTCTCTCTCTTTTTGACTATTTTTATTTCCTTCCTGTTTATGTAACGCTTCTCCCACCAGCTCCAACTCTCAGACGAGGAGACTCATTAAAATCACCTTAATAAACATCAACCAAAACCTGTTTATTTAGACTCTTAGATGCAGAATCTTCATTCAAATCACACGTGTAAGGTCTGAATTACGGGTTTGTTTTGGCTTGTTGTAAGATGTGACAAAATGTATTAAAATTACAACATGTTTCTGTGAAAACATCAAAAGTAGAGGAACGTTGTTAGTCCTTGCAGTTGTTTCAACTTTCTTACACGGTCCCAAATGGAGGAGTAATGACACATTTCTGGAAAAGTTTCAGATCTTTGTTTTATTTTTGTTAAGCCAATAGGAAGAAATAGAAATGAAGACTGAGGGAAATAATACTAGACTAAAACTAAAATTGAAACGGGCCGACAAGAACAACACTAGTGAAATATGCAAGGACTTCCCTGGAAAAGCTGTAGTCTGGATCGGAGCACGTGTTGCTCTAAAACTTGGATTCATCTTTCAGCATCAATGTTTCCCTTTCAGAGGAGCAAGCTGCCGATGCCGTCAGCCCCGACGCCGCATTGCATCGCCAGAGTGCCGAGGTGGGTAGTAACGAGTTACATTTACTCCGTTACATTTACTTGAGTAAGTTTTGGGAAATGTTGTACTTTTAGGAGTAGTTTGACTGAGTGATTCTTTGGGAAAAATGTTTGTTTTTGCATGTTTTGTCACATTTACAGACTCAAACACACACAGAGTTTCTATGAGTTCATGTTTGTTCTAGTTCTGCCTGGTTAAAAAAGAAAAGTACAAAGGCTTGAAATCTTGTGCTACTTGTGCTTAATTTATTTTTTTATTCTGTTATTATTTTATTTATTTTATTATTTATTAAATTACTTGAATTTACTTTAAGATTATTTTAATTTTAGCATTTTTTTATTTTTTATTAATTTTAATTAATTGTATTGATTTAATTTACCTGAAGATGATTATTTTGTACTTTTGTCTGTTTGAATGGTTGTGTTAAAAAAATAAATCAGACGTTACTCAACAGTTACTCAGTACTTGAGTAGTTTTTTCACCAAGTACTTTTTTACTTTTACTCAAGTAATTATTTGGATAACTACTTTTTACTTCTACTTGAGTCATATTATTCTGAAGTAACAGTACTTTTACTTGAGTACAATGTTTGGCTCCTCTACCCACCTCTGGTTGTAAATGAGCCCTGTGTCCTAACTATGTTGCTGCAGTCAAATTTCAAAGTTAGTAAATCCTTTTTATGTTTCAGCACTATCATTCATGCTGAATAAAATACAAATCATCACATTCTGTTTTCATTTATATTTTATCCAGCTTTGCAACTATTTTGGGATTGGGGTTGCACCACATTTCACATTTCATCTCAACTTGTCATTAACTCTTATCCGACCCCTGTTTTTTCTG
Source organism: Cololabis saira (assembly GCF_033807715.1). Classification (NCBI taxonomy): domain Eukaryota; kingdom Metazoa; phylum Chordata; class Actinopteri; order Beloniformes; family Belonidae; genus Cololabis; species Cololabis saira. The sequence continues at coordinate 4,311,058 of NC_084594.1, forward strand.
CCGTACTACAGTTCTGGTAGAGACGGTTGCCAAGCGAATCCTGCAGCCGCTTCGTGCTGTGACAGGAACATCTCGAAAGACCCGGGGACAGAATTAAGCCGAGCTGTGACAAATAAAATGAGCCAAGAATAGTGAAGCAGTAGTGCTTCCTTCAGCGAAACACAGAGGCGTCAGCCCCACATGTTTAATCCCAGACTTTCCTCTGACAGGCAGCGTAAAAATGCTGAAGGAACCTCTGAATTTGTCAAAGTTAACACTCAACACCGAAGAGACGGCGATCATCGGCCTCAGAGAAGAACAAGCAGACCCAGTGAGGTTCATCCATGATGGATTTAGTCTGAAATGCTTCAAAAGCAGTACTGGAGTTTTAAAAAAGAATCAGGGGGGATGGTGCATTTTATCATATGGGGACAGATAATTTGTGCTGATTACAAATAATATAATATATTACAAATAATAGCACTGACCAAAATAAGAATATTTGTCCTATTTCTAGTTAAAATGTCTAATTTTAGTAAAAACAATCTTATTACACTTGAAAAAAGACTCATCACTGGAAAAAACAACAATTTTCAGTAGAAAAATCTGCCAATGGAACAAGATTTTTTTGCTTGTAATAAGAAGATAAATCTTGTCCCACTGGCAGATTTTCCTACTTATTTCAAGTGAAATTTTGCTTGAAACAGGTGAAAATTGTCAAATAAGTTATTTTTCTGGTGTTATTTTTCTGGTGATGACTCTAAATGTGGAAATAGCAGTAAAACCACATTCATTGATGAAATGACATAAGGGATGGAAAGGGGGGATGACAGTTTTACAGGGGGGATGATTTGGACTGTTTTTATTTCAGGGGGGGATGCCATCTCAACTCGAGTGCTGTTCAAAAGTAACAACAGATTGCTTCACGTAACTCTTCTTCATTATCAAAGGTTTATAGAACAAAGTGAAACAAAGCCAAGAACCACTTTCATTGTTGATACTGAAATTATCTCTGCATCATTATCTCGCAGTAAGACATGTAAAGGTCACTGCAACTTTTAAAAGACAATTTTAACAGCAGCCTGTTTTTACCTTAAAAGGAACCCTGGCTATTAAGACTTGTAGTCCCTAATTAGCCACAATTGTTCTCTTATACTAAAATATGTTGTTGGAAACACATAAAATAATCTAATTGCTTTAAAAATCTACAATGTTTATCACATATTTTGACCTGCGGGAGGCGCCATGTTTTACCTGCGCAATGCATTCTGGGGGCGATGACGTAGAGCGGTGGCTCTGGGAAGATAAGCCGCGTTAGTTTAACTGGGACAGGTATCTAAAACATAGATGAGCAGCATCTCCCGGTCGTGGAGGCTGACGAGGGAGCCCATAAGACGTCTCGGTTCAGGCAAACTGGATCAAAGTTCTGTGATGCACGGGAGATCTGCAAAAATGATCAAAGTCGTGCGCATCTTACCAGTGCATTAGGCTACGGCGTCAACGGCGTAGCCGTGGCTCTAGAGCCTGCAGCGCACCGCCATCCACTCTCCGCTCTGGCCGGGATGGAGACGCCGGGGGCAGGACGCACGTTTGGGTGGGCATAGCCCACCCCTGCCCCCCCTAAAACCAGCCTCGGTGCTGGTCCAGCGTTTGATGACGGACCAGAGGCTGAGGGGACTGGCCCGGGACTTTGATGAAACGGGAGGCGCAGACTTCGCGTCAAATAGGCAAGAACATCTTTATTTAATTTAATGACGCCAGATCTAGCTGGGGTTTTTATTGTAGCATCGGCTATCTGCTAGTTGAAACGTGTGGTCTGTTAGTCTGTCTGAGTTTTATGGTGTTTTTATAGTTCATGCTTTATGGTGCTGCACTTTTCTTTTTTTTTTTTTTTACTTTTTTGTAGGTGCGCCGTCACCTTAATGTTCAGCTGTGTTTTCATCTGTGTTTCTGGTGCGCCGTCACCTGTTTAGCTGTGTTTTCATCTGTTTCTGGGTGTCAAAACAGTGGACGGGGGCTAGCAGGTGCCACCGTCTGACGTCACTACCCAGAATGCATTGCGGTGTAAACAACAATGGCGACCTACGAGTTAAATTATATTTTCAAATTTTATAAAAACGAAGGCATCAAAAAGGTTTTTTATATCACATTGTTATAATTGATACCAACATTTATCTTTTAAGACCTACATGTCTTAATAGCCAGGGTTCCCTTTAAACACGGTGACACATATTTCTGTCAAAGAGGCCGATATTCTGTGATCTCGGTACGTTAAATATTCTGTGATCTCGGTACGTTAAATATTCTGTGATCTCGGTACGTTAAATTGCCGTCCCCTGCAAACATGCAGAGGTGCTTAGACACGAGGTTTTGGATCGGAGAGGAAGCGGACAGAGAGCAGATTGCTGGAGCTTCTTTATTAGACTCATAACTCTGAAGCAACTGAACATCTTTGCTAGAAACCTGCTGAGATTCCCCTCACATAAAATGATGATGGTCACGGGCTCAATTCCCATTATAGCCAACTAAGGCAAACAAGGACTTTTTCTTTCTTTCAAGATGGGATGATATGTTCCCTGATGCCTTGATTCATATATATATATATATATATATATATATATATATTAGGGCTGTCAAACGATACATTTTTTTAATCACGATTAATCGCACATTTATTCACACATTTTTTGCTGTTCTAAATAACCTTAATGTATTTTTTTTTAAATGTTTTTAATACTGTTAACAGCATGAGAAAGGTCAAATATGCTGCTTTACGCCAATGTTTATTCAACAATCCACAAAAAAAAGCTTTTGACCTGAATGTAACATTCCCTCATGAATACAAACACAATATAGTCCCCAACTTTACACTTGTAAAGACTAACTTAAAGGAGACCTATTATGGCATCTAATACCTATTTTAAACAGGCCTTGAATGTCTTAAAAACAAGCTTTTGATTGTTTTTGCTAAATAAATTAGAAATTCAGCCTCTGAGCCATGTCTTTATCTTCCCATTCTCTAACCTCATTATCTATGCAGGATTCTGAGTGGGCGGGGCTATGATAATGAGGCTCTGTGCTGATTGGCTGCCTGAATACACCGCTACAAAAAAATATATATATATACATTATATATATATATATATATATATATATATATATATATATATATATATATATATATATATATATATATATATATATATATATATATATATATATAGTTGTGATGATTTTGTTGAGGTTGTGGGTTGACATGAAACTGTCAAGGTGAGACTGGCAGCAAGAGGTCGGTCTGTCAGAGAATGAGTGACAGAGATATAGTTTTACCGTATTTTTCGCGACCATTCGGCGCGCCGTGTGGGAAGGCGCACCCTCAGTTTTTTGTGTCATTTTTGGATTTAAAACACACATAATCAAACCAATCGAAATCTTCAGCCTCCGTTTCTGCATCCATCCGAGCCCGATCAGCTGTGACGGGCACGAGCCCGCAGCTCTCTGGCCGCTGAGCAGCCGAGTCATTTTCCGTGCCGTGCGGCCCCTCGGAAATGATGCCGGCTTTTGCAAAAGCCCGAACAACAGTCCAGCCCAGCAGACACGTCAGCCCACGCATCTATTCTTTAACAATCCTTCAACAGTAAACGACGGAGCCCGCCGACCGACATGTCGTCCAGCATTCCGGCCCGCCTCTGTGGCGCAGCTCCCCCGGGAGCAGCGTCTTCTTCTCGGTAGCGAGGCCGAGTCGCCCCGTCCGCCCCAGGTGTCCCGCCACGGAGCCGCCGCCGGGCAATTCACGTGCCCCCTTCCCCCTTTAACTTCTCATGGTGGCCTCAATTACGTCCGCCTTATGGATCCGCGTTACACCGACGCAGCCCTACGGCGTAGGCTCTGCGTCGGTGTAACGCGGAACCATAAATCAGCCTTTACAATAATACAATGGGCGCATTGCGTCATTGGCTGGCGTTTATATGCGCCTAATGGTCGCAAAAATACGGTATGCTTGTTCATTGGAATGATTGACAAGTCAAGGTGTGTAACACTGACTTATGGAAAGTGTGTGTGTGTGTGTGTGTGTGTGTGTGTGTGTGTGTGTGTGTGTGTGTGTGTGTGTGTGTGTGTGTGTGTGTGTGTGTGTGTGTGTGTGTGTGTGTGTGTGTGTGTGTGTGTGTAATCATTGAAGATTAATGATCTTTGAGAGATCTTTGGATGAACACAAGAAGAGTAAATCGGTTAAAAGACCTACGTGCATGGACTTTTCTTCACTAAGCATTTTGACGTCTTATTTTGCGTCCGTATTTAATTAACTGAGAAGGCTGCAGATGGGAGGAAATACAAGAGTCCTCATGCAAATTAACAAATTACCAGCAACAGATTTTCACTGTTTCACACCCAGCGCCTCATTCACACCCACATCCTCTAACGTCTGTGTTGATGTTTCCCCCGGGACGAGGACACGAGCATCACAGTGTCACCTGTACTCAGTACTCCAGTTGTAAAAAAAAAAATCAGGGGGGATGGTGGATTTTATCATATGGGGACAGATAATTTGTGCTGATTACAAATAATATAATATATTACAAATAATAGCACTGACCAAAACACCTGCAGAAATACTGCAGGAATGACATAGCAGCAGTTAAATGCAGCCTTCTGTAAGCTTTAAATATCCACTGGGCTTACATCAAATACATCAAAACACAACAATAAAAAACACTTTTCTGAACTTATCAATATGACTCTGTCCTTCACAGGATAAGTAAAATGGATCACTGCAAAAACTCACAATCTTAACAAGAATATTTGTCTTATTTCTAGTTAAAATGTCTCATTTTAGTAAAAAAAATCTCATTACACTTAAAACAAGACTCATCACTGAAAAAAAACAACAATTTTCACCTGTTTCAAGTAGATTTTCACTTGAAATAAGTAGAAAAATCTGCCAGTGGAACAAGATTTTTTTGCTTGTAATAAGAAGATAAATATTGTCCCACTGGTAGATTTTTCTACTTATTTCAAGTGAAAATGTTCTTGAAACAGGTGAAAATTGTCAAATAAGTTATTTTTCTGGTGTTATTTTCTGGTGATGACTCTAAATGTTGAAATAGCAGTAAAACCACATTCATTGATGAAATGACATAAGGGATGGAAAGGAGGGATGGCAGTTTTACAGGGGGATGATTTGGACCGTTTTTATTTCAGGGGGGGATGCCATCCCCCCCTCATCCCCCCTCAACTCCAGTACTGCCTGTACAGTCGGCTCAAGAGAGAGACTGTTAAGTGTTGCTGCATCTACTGCTTCCTTCTCATTACATGTAACTAACTCTCAGGCCCCCCGGGGCCCCTCGGAGGGACGAGGGGGGGGCGTTAGTTAATGAGCAGTAAAACTGGGAAGTGCAAGATGTGCGTTATGAATTGGAACACAGTGTGAACATTGATCAGTACACTAATGATATTTGGTTCAGGGACTTCTTCTTTCTTTTCCACTTAACTCAAGAGAACACTATACTTAAAATAAACTTCAATGGGGAAATGGGGGGGTGCTAGTCATGCATAGTCGTTTTTTTTTGTGATCCCTAGATGTAGGGATAGGAATTGATAAGATTTTTAGGATTCCAATTCCATTTTCGATTCCTCAACGATTCGGTTCTTGATCAATTCCGTTATCGATTCTCATTTGGAAAAAAAGGACAACAATGAAGCAAATGGGACTAATATAACAGGAAGTGTTCCTTAGTTAATTAGTTACCAGCAGAAATATTAGCCAAGGACATGCTAACGTTGCTGCTGACAGGCCCTATTGTATCTGTAGGAATTTTCCTTTTTATCCTTTTCCTTTTTATTTTTCCGACGAAAGGAGGGCCTTTTTTCCCCCTAAACGTGCCCCAAAAGTCACCAAATTTTGCACCAACCCAGGCCTGGTGATAAATGTGATATTTAATGGTTTGCATTAATGGGCGTGGCCTAACGGCTCAACAGCGCCCCCTAGATGACTTTGTGCCTCAAGCCCCACAATACGGTTTGACGTACATGCACGAAAATCGGTACACACCTGTATCATGTCGCAACTTAAAGAAAAGTCTCTTGGCACCATGGCCGATACCCAACAGGAAGTCGGCCATTTTGAATTAATTAATTTTGTCGCAATTTATGCCATTCCTTCGGCAGTTAATACGGCCCGAACCGCAACGTGCACCCAGGTGTGTTATACATCAAAATGTGCGTCTCCATCCTGCAACGACACGCATTACTTTTCTCTTTCAAAAGCGTTACCGTGGCGATGATAGACGCCAAAAAGCGCGCCCACCCTTCATCTGATTGGTTCAGACAGAAAAAACTTTGTGCCTCAAGCCCCACAATACGGTTTGACGTACATGCACGAAAATCGGTACACACCTGTATCATGGCACAACTTAGAGAAAAGTCTCTTGGCGGCATGGCCGAAACCGAACAGGAAGTCGGCCATTTTGAACATTTTTTAATTAATCACGTAATTTTGTCGCAATTTATGCCATTCCTTCGGCAGTTAATGCGGACCGAACCGTAACGTGCACCCAGGTGTGTTATACATCAAAATGTGCGTCTCCATCCTGCAACAACACACATTACTTTTCTTAGTCAAAAGCGTTACCGTGGCGACGATAGACACCAAAAAATGCGCCCCCCCTTCATCTGGTTGGCCCATACTTGATAGTTCTTACTTTCTGCCATAAAGTAGGAATGTGGGACAAGATTTATCTTCTTATTACAAACAAAAAAATCTTGTTCCTCTGGCAGATTTTTCTACTTATTTCAAGTGAAAATCTACTTGAAACGGGTGAAAATTGTCAAATAAGTTATTTTTCTGGTACCGTATTGTGGGGCTTGAGGCACAAAGTTTTCTAGGGGGCGCTGTTGAGCTGTTAGGCCACGCCCATTAATGCAAACCATGAAATATCAAATTTTTCGCCAGGCCTGGCTTGGTGCAAAATTTGGTCACTTTTGGGGCACGTTTAGGGGGAAAAAAGGCCCTCATTTCGTCGAAAGAAAGAAAGAAAGAAAGAAAGAAAGAAAGAAAGAAAGAAAGAAAGAAAGAAAGAAAGAAAGAAAGAAAGAAAGAAAGAAAGAAAGAAAGAAAGAAAGAAAGAAAGAAAGAAAGAAAGAAAGAAAGAAAGAAAGAAAGAAAGAAAGAAAGAAAGAATAAAAAAAATTCCTACAGATACAATAGGGCCTTCGCACTGTAAGTGCTCGGGCCCTAAAAATCTTGTTCCAATGGCAGATTTTTCTACTTATTTCATGTGAAAATCTACTTGAAACAGGTGAAAATTGTTTTTTCTAAATTTTTTTTACTAAAATGAGACATTTTAACTAGAAATAAGACAAATATTCTTGTTAAGATTGTGAGTTTTTGCAGTGATCCATGTTACTTATCCTGTGAAGGACAGAGTCATATTGATAAGTTCAGAAAAGTGTTTTTTATTGTTGTGTTTTGATGTATTTGATGTAAGCCCAGTGGATATTTAAAGCTTACAGAAGGCTGCTTTAACTGCTGCTATGTCATTCCTGCAGTATTTCTGCAGGTGTTTTGGTCACTGCTATTATTTGTAATATATTATATTATTTGTAATCAGCACAAATTATCTGTCCCCATATGATCAAATCCACCATCCCCCCTGATTCTTTTTTACAACTCCAGTACTGTATATCCCTGCAGGAGGGAGTCTGAGATTGTGTTGCTGTTGGTTCCCTGGTGGTTGTTTTTACAGGGTAGCCCCGTGTAACCCCTCTCCCTCCCACACACATCACTCTCAACAGGATGAAGCAAGCATGGAAGATGCATTGCAAGATGTTGGCTATCGCCCAGGAGCAAAGCGTGGCATATGCAATGAATTCAGTTTTTACAGTTTTATGGAATATACGAACAACCTCCAGTTGATGCTAAATGCTACAGAAAGAGTTTCTGATGAGGATCAGCAGGATTTTCTCCCCATACTTAAGGTCCTTAATGGCGTCACTCATCTTCTGTTATTACTGTTGGTCTCTTTTTTTTGTTATAGACCAGGGGTCTGCAACCCAAAATGTTGAAAGAGCCGTATTGGATCAAAAACACAAAAAACAAATATGTCTGGAGCCGCAAAAAATGAAAAGTTTTGTATAAGCCTTAAGGCTGAATTATGGTTCTGCGTCACACCAACGCAGAGCACACGCCGCAGCCGTGACGCCGTGCTGAACCCTTCTGACTTCTCCGTCTCTCCATTTGGTCGCGGTGCAGTACCCCCCGCGGCCACTAGTTAGCGATCTTTTTCTGAATGGTTTATCTGACTTTTTCCGGTCACAGTAAATCAAAGAAATAAGGACAACTATTGTGCAAAAAACCAAAACAAAAAAAATCACATATAAACGAAGAAAAGAGCCCTGAAAGTTCACTACTGATTCAAACCGGAAACCGGAAATGCTTCGCTTTCAAACGAACCAATCACAGCCCTCTCTGTCTGCGTGTGGTCTGCGTCTCCTCGACGCGTAGTTACAATTTTTAGGAGGTGCACGTCAGAGACGCCGCAGGTGACGGCGTGTCCTCTGCGTCGATCCAAACCACACGCCGTAGGCACGGCGTCATTTTGACGCAGAAGCATAACTCAGCCATTAGAATGAAGGCAACACATGCTGCATGTTTCTATATTAGTTAGAACTGGGGGAAGATTATTTTTTTTCATTATGCACTTAGAGAAAAAAATTGAAATGTCGATAAAAAATTTGAAATTTCCAGAAAGTTGAAATTTCCAGTAAAAAGTCGAAACGTCGAGATTAATGTTGAAGTACAATCTTGAGAAAAAAGTCGAAATGTTGAGAAAAAAGGCAAAATTTCGAGAAAAAAGTCGAAATGTCGAGGAAATGGTCAAAATTTCGTGAAAACTGGGGGAACATTTTTTTTTTCTCTTTATGTCCTTGCACAAAGAGGAAATGTCAAGATTAATGTTGAAGTAAAATCTCGAGAAAAAAGTCGAAATGTCGAGAAAAAAGTCGAAATGTCGAGATTAAAAAGGAAGAAAAAAAAAAAAAAAAGGAAAAAAGAGGAGAAAAAAAGAAGAATTAAAGCTGCAAGCAGCGATGAACGGGCCCTCGCACTCACGGCCACCGCCCCCCATAAGCATATCAGAAATGACACCACCCACAACTTCCTATGTCAAACCATTGAAAAGTTAAAGCAGAAAAATGGACAACCAATCAGAAGAAGGGGCGGGGCTAATAAAGGCCAACGAAGCTTAAGGACTCATTACAGAGTCCCATGACACCACCCACGACTTCCTATGACAAACCATTAAAAAGTTATAGCAGAAAAAAGGGACAACCAATCAGAAGAAGGGGGGGGGCTAATTCAGGCCAATGAAGGCCAAGGACTCCATAAAGAATCTGATGACACCACCCACGACTCCCTATGTCAAACCATTCCAAAGTTATAGCAGAAAATCGGGACAACCAATCAGAAGAAGGGGCGGGGCTAATTAAGGCCAACGAAGCTTAAGGACTCATTACAGAGTCCCATGATACCACCCACAACTCTCTATGTCAAACCATTCAAAAGTTATGGCAGATAAGAGTATTCTAGGGGGCGCTGTTGAGCCGTTAGGCCACGCCCATTAATGCAAACCATGAAATATCACATTTATCACCAAGTCTGTCTTGCATGCAAAATTTGGTGACTTTTGGAGAACTATCAAATATGGACCAATCACATGAAGGGGGGGCGCGCCTTTTGGCGTCTAGCGTCGCCACGGTAACACTTTTGAAAGAGAAAAGTAATGCGTGTTGTCGCAGGATGTAGCCGCACATTTTGATGTATAACATACTTGGGTGCACGTTACGGTTCGGGCTGAATTAACTGCCGAAGGAAGGGCATACATTTCGCCAAAATGACACAATTTATTCAAAATGGCCGACATCCTGTTAAGTTTGGGCCATGGCTCCAAGAGACTTTTCTTTAAGTTGTGCCATGATACAGGTGTGTAGCGATTTTCGTGCATGTACGTCAAACCGTATTGTGGGGCTTGAGGCACAAAGTTTTCCGGGGGGCGCTGTTGAGCCATTTTGCCACGCCCATTAATACAAACCATGAAATATCAAATTTATCGCCAGGCCTGGCTTGCATGCCAAATTTGGTGCCTTTTGGGGAACTATCAAATATGGACCAATCAGATGAAGGGGGGGTGCGCTTGTTGGCGTCTAGCGTCGCCACGGTAACACTCTTGAAAGAGAAAAGTAATGCGTGTAGTCGCAGGATGGAGACGCACATTTTGATGTATAACACACCTGGGTTCACGATACGGGTCGGGCTGAATTGATTCTCGAAGGAATGGCTCATATTGCTCCAAAATTACGTGATTAATTCAGAATGTTCAAAATGGCTGACTTCCTGTTAGGTTTCGGCCATGGCTCCAAGAGACTTTTCTTTAAGTTGCTACATGATACAGGTGTGTACCGATTTTCGTTCATGTACGTCAAACCGTATTATGGGGCTTGAGGCACAAAGTTTTTTCTGTCAAACCAATCAGATGAAGGGTGGGCGCGCTTTTTGGCGTCTAGCGCCGCCACGGTAACGCTTTTGAAAGAGAAAAGTAATGCGTGTTGTCGCAGGATGGAGACGCACATTTTGATGTATAACACACTTGGGGGCACGTTACGGTTCGGGCTGAATTAACTTTCGAAGGAGTGGCATAAATTTCGCCAAAATGACACGACTAATTCAAAATGGCCGACTTCCTGTTCGGTTTCGGGCATGACGCCAAGAGACTTTTCTTTAAGTTGTCCCATGATACAGGTGTGTACCAATTTTTGTGCATGTACGTCAAACCGTATCGTGGGGCTTGAGGCACAAAGTTTTCAAGGGGGCGCTGTTGAGCCATTTTACCACGCCCATTAATGCAAACCATTAAATATCAAATTTTTCGCCAGGCCTGACTTGGGTGCAAAATTTGGTGACTTTTTGGGCATGTTAAGGGGGGCAAAAAGGCCATCACTTTGTCAGAAGAAAAAAAAAAATAATAATTAAAGCTGCAAGCAGCGATGAACGGGCCCTCGCACTCACGGCCGCCGCCCCCCATAAGCATATCAGAAATGACACCACCCACGACTTCCTATGTCAAACCATTCAAAAGTTCTAGCAGAAAAAAGGGACAACCAATCACAAGAACGGGCGGGGCTAATTCAGGCCAATGAAGGTCAATGACTCCATACAGAGTCTGATGACACCACCCACGACTCTCCATGTCAAACCATTCAAAAGTTATAGCAGGAAATAGGGACAACCAATCAAAAGAAGGGGCGGGGCTAATTTTCACCAATTATGGTCAAGGACTCAATACCGAGTCCCATGACACAACCCATGACTCTTTATGTCAAACCATTCAAAAGTTATGGCAGAGAAAAGTTTTCCGGGGGGTGCTGTTGAGCCATTTTGCCACGCCCATTAATGCAAACCATGAAATATCAAATTTATCACCAGGCCTGGCTTGCATGCAAAATTTGGTGACTTTTGGAGAACTATCAAATATGGACCAATCAGATTAAGGGGGCACGCTTTTTGGCGTCTAGCATCGCCACAATAACACTTTTGAAAGAGAAAAGTAATGCGCGTAGTCGCAAGATGGAGACGCACATTTTGAGGTATAAGTCACCTGGATGCACGTTACGGTTCGGGCCATATTAATTGCCGAAGGAATGGCATTAATTGCGCCAAAATTACACAATTAATTCAAAATGGCCGACTTCCTGTTCAATTTCGGCCATGGCGCCAAGAGACTTTTCTTTAAGTTGCGACATGATACAGGTGTGTACCGATTTTCGTTCATGTACGTCAAACCGTATTATGGGGCTTGAGGCTCAATGTTTTTTCCCTCTGAACCAATCAGATGAAGGGTGGGCGCACTTTTTGGTGTCTAGCGTTGCCGCGGTAACGCTTTTAAATGAGAAAAGTAATGTGCGTCGTTGCAGGACAGGGACGCACATATTGATGTAGAAAAAAAAAATTGCTGACAAAAAAGTCTGGATACTGCGGGAATCGAACTCTGATCTCTGACTCCAAAGGCGGGAACGCTCTGGCTGAGCTAAGACTCAGCTTCTCATTTCTATTTGACCTACTGAATTAGGAGAGACCAACATATCGATATTTAGTAATGTAAGTCTGGAGCTGTTTTTTCTAATTTTTTTAAATATTTGTAAGTTATAAATATTAGTAAAACCCTACTATTTTAATTATTACTTTTTCTGTAACCATTCTGCCAAGGTTGTAACCGGGCTGAGCTGGGAATATTTCTGACGTCACCACATTACAGGGAGCTGATTGGTCGGGGGGCGGGGCCGTCATCACCCTACTCGCCACTGATTGGTCGGGGGGCGGGGCCGTCATCACCCTACTCGCCACCGATTGGTCGGGGGGCGGGGCCGTCATCACCCTCCGCGCCACTGATTGGTCGGGAGGCGGGGCCGTCATCACCCTACTCGCCATCGATTGGTCGGGGGGCGGGGCCGGCAGACGTTTGAATCAGGAAGCGGGAGTCAGCGCGAGAGCGACTGGCGGCTCGTGGCGATTTTATTATAAAAAAGGGACAACCAATCAGAAGAAGGGGCGGGCCTAATTCAGGCCAAAGAAGCTCAAGGACTCATTGCAGAGTCCCTTGACACCACCTACGACTTCCTATGTCAAACCATTCAAAGTTTATAGCAGAAAAAAGGGACAACCAATCAGAAGAAGGGGCGGGGCTAATTCAGGCCAATGAAGGTCAAGGACTCCATACAGAATCTGATGACACCACCCACGACTCTCTATGTCAAACCATTCAAAAGTTATGGGAGAGAAAAGTATTCAAGGTGGCGCTGTTGAGCCGTTAGGCCACGCCCATTAATGCAAACCATGAAATATAAAATTTATCACCAGGCCTGGCTTGCATGCAAAATTTGGTGACTTTTGGAGAACTATCAAATATGGACCAATCACATGAAGGGGGGGCGCGCCTTTTGGCGTCTAGCGTCGCCACGGTAACACTTTTGAAAGAGAAAAGTAATGCGTGGTGTCGCAGGATGTAGACGCACATTTTGATGTATAACACACCTGGGTGCACGATACGGTTCGGGCTGAATTAACTCTCGAAGGAATGGCATAAATTTCGCCAAAATGACACAATTTATTCAAAATGGCCGACATCCTGTTCGGTTTTGGCCATGGCTCCAAGAGACTTTTCTTTAAGTTGTGCCATGATACAGGTGTGTAGCGATTTTCGTGCATGTACGTCAAACCGTATTGTGGGGCTTGAGGCACAAAGTATTCCGGGGGGCGCTGTTGAGACATTTTGCCACGCCCATTAATGCAAACCATGAAATATCAAATTTATCTCCAGGCCTGGCTTGCGTGCCAAATTTGGTGCCTTTTGGGGAACTATCAAATATGGACCAATCATATGAAGGGGGGGTGCGCTTGTTGGCGTCTAGCGTCGCCACGGTAACACTTTCGAAAGAGAAAAGTAATGCGTGTAGTCGCAGGATGGAGACGCACATTTTGATGTATAACACATCTGGGTTCACGATACGGTTCGGGCTGAATTAACTCTCGAAGAATGGCATATATTGCTCCAAAATTACGCAATTAATTCAGAATGTTCAAAATGGCCGACTTCCTGTTCGGTTTCCGCCATGGCGCCAAGAGACTTTTCTTTTAGTTGCGACATAATACAGGAGTGTACCGATTTTCGTTCATGTACGTCAAACCGTATTATGGGGCTTGAGGCACAAAGTTTTTTCTGTCGAACCAATCAGATGAAGGGTGGGCGCGCTTTTTGGCGTCTAGCGTCGCCACGGTAACGCTTTTGAAAGAGAAAAGTAATGCGTGTTGTCGCAGGATGGAGACGCACATTTTGATGTATAACACACTTGGGGGCACGTTACGGTTCGGGCTGAATTAACTTTCGAAGGAATGGCATAAATTTCGCCAAAATGACACGACTAATTCAAAATGGCCTACTTCCTGTTCGGTTTCGGGCATGACGCCAAGAGACTTTTCTTTCAGTTGCGCCATGATACAGGTGTGTACCGATTTTCGTGCATGTACGTCAAACCGTATCGTGGGGCTTGAGGCACAAAGTTTTCAAGGGGGCGCTGTTGAGCCATTTTGCCACGCCCATTAATGGAAACCATTAAATATCAAATTTTTCATCAGGCCTGACTAGGGTGCAAAATTTGGTGACTTTTTGGGCATGTTAAGGGGGGCAAAAAGGCCTTCACTTTGTCAGGAAAATAATAATAATAATTAAAGCTGCAAGCAGCGATGAACGGGCCCTCGCACTCACGTCCACCGCCCCCCATAAGCATATCAGAAATGACACCACCCACGACTCTCTATGTCAAACCATTCAAAAGTTATAGCAGAAAAAAGGAACCACCAATCAGAAGAAGGGGCAGGGCTAATTCAGGCCAATGAAGGTCAGGGACTCCATACAGAGTCCCATGACACCACCCACGACTCTCTATGTCAAAGCATTCAAAAGTTATGGCAGAAAATCGGGACAACCAATCAGAAGAAGGGGCGGGGCTAATTCAGGCCAATGAAGGTCAAGGACTCAATACCGAGTCCCATGACACCACCCACGACTCTTTATGTCAAACCATTCAAAAGTTATGGCAGAGAAAAGTATTCTAGGGGGCGCTGTTGAGCCGTTAGGCAACGCCCATTAATGCAAACCATGAAATATCAAATGTATCACCAGGCCTGGCTTGAATGCAAAATCTGGTGACTTTGGTGACAAAAATTGCTCACAAAAATTTCAGAATTCAGCCAGGCTCAAACTCTCAACCTCAGGAACCAAAGACCCCAATGATCTGGCTGAGCTACATGTCAGCTTAGGTACTGCTGTGACTTACTAGCTTATGACAGACCAAAATAGCGATAAAATATCTGGAACCATTTTTTCCTAATTTTTAAAATATTTGTAAGGTATAAATATTAGTAAAACACTATATTTTATATTATTACTTTTTCTGTAACCATTCTATCGAGGTTCTAACCGGGCTGAGCACGGGACTATTTCTGACGTAACCACATTACAACAGCTGATTGGTCAGGGGGCGGGGCCGTCATCACCCTACTCGCCACTGATTGGTCGGGGGGCGGGGCCGTCATCACCCTACTCGCCACTGATTGGTCGGGGGGCGGGGCCGGCAGACGTTTGAATCAGGAAGCGGGAGTCAGCGCGAGAGCATGACGCCATATTACAGGCAGCTGATTGGTCGGGGAGCGGGGCCGTCATCACCCTACTCGCCACTGATTGGTCGGGGGGCGGGGCGGGGCCGTCATCACCATACTCGCCACTGATTGGTCGGGGGGCGGGGCCGTCATCACCCTACTCGCCACTGATTGGTCGGGGGGCGGGGCCGTCATCACCCTACTCGCCACTGATTGGTCGGGGGGCGGGGCCAGCAGACGTTTGAATCAGGAAGCGGGACTCTCTATGTCAAACCATTCCAAAGTTATAGCAGAAAATCGGGACAACCAATCAGAAGAAGGGGCGGGGCTAATTAAGGCCAACGAAGCTTAAGAACTCATTACAGAGTCCCATGACACCACCCACAACTTCCTATGTCAAACCATTAAAAAGTTATAGCAGAAAAAAGGGACAACCAATCAGAAGAAGAGGTGGGGCTAATTCTGGCCAACGAAGCTTAAGAAGTCAGTACAATGTCCCATGACACCACCCACGACTTCCTATGTCAAACCATTCAAAAGTTATGGCAGATAAAAGTATTCTAGGGGGCGCTGTTGAGCCGTTAGGCCACGCCCATTAATGCAAACCATGAAATATCAAATTTATCGCCAAGTCTGGCTTGCATGCAAAATTTGGTGACTTTTGGAGAACTATCAAATATGGACCAATCACATGAAGGGGGGGCGCGCCTTTTGGCGTCTAGCGTCGCCACGGTAACACTTTTGAAAGAGAAAAGTAATGCGTGGTGTCGCAGGATGTAGACGCACATTTAGATGTATAACACACCTGGGTGCACGTTACGGTTCGGGCTGAATTAACTGCCGAAGGAATGGCATAAATTTCGCCAAAATGACACAATTTATTCAAAATGGCCGACATCCTGTTCGGTTTCGGCCATGGCTCCAAGAGACTTTTCTTTAAGTTGTGCCATGATACAGGTGTGTAGCGATTTTCGTGCATGTACGTCAAACCGTATTGTGGGGCTTGAGGCACAAAGTTTTCCGGGGGGCGCTGTTGAGCCATTTTTCCACGTCCATTAATGCAAACCATGAAATATCAAATTTATCGCCAGGCCTGGCTTGCATGCCAAATTTGGTGCCTTTTGGGGAACTATCAAATATGGACCAATCAGATGAAGGGGGGGTGCGCTTGTTGGCGTCTAGCGTCGCCACGGTAACACTTTTGAAAGAGAAAAGTAATGCGTGTAGTCGCAGGATGGAGACGCACATTTTGATGTATAACACATCTGGGTTCACGATACGGTTCGGGCTGAATTAACTCTCGAAGGAATGGCATATATTGCTCCAAAATTACGCAATTAATTCAGAATGTTCAAAATGGCCGACTTCCTGTTCGGTTTAGGCCATGGCGCCAAGAGACTTTTCTTTTAGTTGCGACATGATACAGGTGTGTAGCGATTTCCGTTCATGTACGTCAAACCGTATTATGGGGCTTGAGGCGCAAAGTTTTTTCTGTCTGAACCAATCAGATGAAGGGTGGGCGCGCTTTTTGGCGTCTAGCGTCGCCACGGTAACGCTTTTGAAAGAGAAAAGTAATGCGTGCGGTCGCAGGAGGGAGACGCACATTTTGATGTATAATACACCTGGGTGCACGTTACGGTTCGGGCTGAATTAACTGCCGAAGGAATGGCATAAATTTCGCCAAAATGACACGATTAATTCAAAATGGCCGACTTCCTGTTCGGTTTCGGGCATGACGGCAAGAGACTTTTCTTTAAGTTGTCCCATGATACAGGTGTGTACCGATTTTCGTGCATGTACGTCAAACCGTATCGTGGGGCTTGAGGCACAAAGTTTTCAAGGGGGCGCTGTTGAGCCATTTTGCCACGCCCATTAATGCAAACCATGAAATATCAAATTTTTCGCCAGGCCTGACTTGGGTGCAAAATTTGGTGACTTTTTGGGCATGTTAAGGGGGCCAAAAAGGCCATCACTTTGTCAGAAGAAAAATAATAATAAAAATTCCTGCAAATACAATAGGGCCTTCGCACTGCAAGTGCTCGGGCCCTAATAATTAAAGCTGCAAGCAGCGATGAACGGGCCCTCGCACTCACGTCCACCGCCCCCCATAAGCATATCAGAAATGACAGCCCCCACGACTCTCTATGTCAAACCCTTAAAAAGTTATAGCAGAAAATAGGGACAACCAATCAGAAGAAGGGGTGGGGCTAATTCAGGCCAATGAAGGTCAAGGACTCCATACAGAATCTTATGACACCACCCACGACTCTCTATGTCAAATCATTCCAAAGTTATAGCAGAAAATCGGGACAACCAATCAGAAGAAGGGGCGGGGCTAATTAAGGCCAACGAAGCTTAAGAACTCATTACAGAGTCCCATGATACCACCCATGACTTCCTATGTCAAACCATTCAAAAGTTATAGCAGAAAAAAGGGACAACCAATCAGAAGAAGGGGCGGGGCTAATTCAGGCCAATGAAGGTCAAGGACTCCATAAAGAATCTGATGACACCACCCACGACTCTCTATGTCAAACCATTCTAAAGTTATAGCAG
Organism: Cololabis saira; assembly: GCF_033807715.1. NCBI lineage: Eukaryota > Metazoa > Chordata > Actinopteri > Beloniformes > Belonidae > Cololabis > Cololabis saira. The sequence goes on from NC_084594.1 coordinate 4,328,798, forward strand.
AAAATCGGGACAACCAATCAGAAGAAGGGGCGGGGCTAATTAAGGCAAACGAAGCTTAAGGACTCATTACAGAGTCCCATGACACCACCCACAACTCTCTATGTCAAACCATTCAAAAGTTATGGCAGAGAAAAGTATTCTAGGGGGCGCTGTTGAACCGTTTGCCACGCCCATTAATGCAAACCATGAAATATCAAATTTATCGCCAGGCCTGGCTTGCATGCAAAATTTGGTGACTTTTGGAGAACTATCAAATATGGACCAATCACATGAAGAGGGGGCGCGCCTTTTGCCGTCTAGCGTCGCCACGGTAACATTTTTGAAAGAGAAAAGTAATGCGTGGTGTCGCAGGATGTAGACGCACATTTTGATGTATAACACACCTGGGTGCACGTTACGGTTCGGGCTGAATTAACTGCCGAAGGAATGGCATAAATTTTGCCAAAATGACACAATTTATTCAAAATGGCCGACATCCTGTTCGGTTTCGGCCATGGCTCCAAGAAGCTTTTCTTTAAGTTGTGCCATGATACAGGTGTGTAGCGATTTTCGTGCATGTACGTCAAACCGTATTGTGGGGCTTGAGGCACAAAGTTTTCCGGGGGGCGCTGTTGAGCCATTTTGCCACGCCCATAAATGCAAACCATGAAATATCAAATTTATCGCCAGGCCTGGCTTGCATGCAAAATTTGGTGCCTTTTGGGGAACTATCAAATATGGACCAATCAGATGAAGGGGCGGTGCGCTTGTTGCCGTCTAGCGTCGCCACGGTAACACTTTTGAAAGAGAAAAGTAATGCGTGTAGTCGCAGGATGGAGACGCACATTTTGATGTATAACACACCTGGGTGCACGTTACGGTTCGGGCTGAATTAACTGCCGAAGGAATGGCATAAATTGCGCCAAATTGACACGATTAATTCAAAATGGCCGACTTCCTGTTCGGTTTCGGCCATGTCGCCAAGAGACTTTTCTTTAAGTTGTTTACTGATACAGGTGTGTACCGATTTTCGTGCATGTACGTCAAACCGTATCGTGGGGCTTGAGGCACAAAGTTTTCAAGGGGGCGCTGTTGAGCCATTTTACCACGCCCATTAATGCAAACCATTAAATATCAAATTTTTCGCCAGGCCTGACTTGGGTGCAAAATTTGGTGACTTTTTGGGCATGTTAAGGGGGGCAAAAAGGCCATCACTTTGTCAGAAGAAAAATAATAATAATAAAAATTCCTGCAAATACAATAGGGCCTTCGCACTGCAAGTGCTCGGGCCCTAATAATAATAATAAAAATTCCTGCAAATACAATAGGGCCTTCGCACTGCAAGTGCTCGGGCCCTAATTAAAGCTGCAAGCAGCGATGAACGGGCCCTCGCACTCACGTCCACCGCCCCCCATAAGCATATCAGAAATGACACCACCCACGACTCTCTATGTCAAACCATTCAAAAGTTATAGCAGAAAAAAGGAACCACCAATCAGAAGAAGGGGCAGGGCTAATTCAGGCCAATGAAGGTCAGGGACTCCATACAGAGTCCCATGACACCACCCACGACTCTCTATGTCAAAGCATTCAAAAGTTATGGCAGAAAATCGGGACAACCAATCAGAAGAAGGGGCGGGGCTAATTCAGGCCAATGAAGGTCAAGGACTCAATACCGAGTCCCATGACACCACCCACGACTCTTTATGTCAAACCATTCAAAAGTTATGGCAGAGAAAAGTATTCTAGGGGGCGCTGTTGAGCCGTTAGGCAACGCCCATTAATGCAAACCATGAAATATCAAATGTATCACCAGGCCTGGCTTGAATGCAAAATCTGGTGACTTTGGTGACAAAAATTGCTCACAAAAATTTCAGAATTCAGCCAGGCTCAAACTCTCAACCTCAGGAACCAAAGACCCCAATGATCTGGCTGAGCTACATGTCAGCTTAGGTACTGCTGTGACTTACTAGCTTATGACAGACCAAAATAGCGATAAAATATCTGGAACCATTTTTTCCTAATTTTTAAAATATTTGTAAGGTATAAATATTAGTAAAACACTATATTTTATATTATTACTTTTTCTGTAACCATTCTATCGAGGTTCTAACCGGGCTGAGCACGGGACTATTTCTGACGTAACCACATTACAACAGCTGATTGGTCAGGGGGCGGGGCCGTCATCACCCTACTCGCCACTGATTGGTCGGGGGGCGGGGCCGTCATCACCCTACTCGCCACTGATTGGTCGGGGGGCGGGGCCGGCAGACGTTTGAATCAGGAAGCGGGAGTCAGCGCGAGAGCATGACGCCATATTACAGGCAGCTGATTGGTCGGGGAGCGGGGCCGTCATCACCCTACTCGCCACTGATTGGTCGGGGGGCGGGGCGGGGCCGTCATCACCATACTCGCCACTGATTGGTCGGGGGGCGGGGCCGTCATCACCCTACTCGCCACTGATTGGTCGGGGGGCGGGGCCGTCATCACCCTACTCGCCACTGATTGGTCGGGGGGCGGGGCCAGCAGACGTTTGAATCAGGAAGCGGGACTCTCTATGTCAAACCATTCCAAAGTTATAGCAGAAAATCGGGACAACCAATCAGAAGAAGGGGCGGGGCTAATTAAGGCCAACGAAGCTTAAGAACTCATTACAGAGTCCCATGACACCACCCACAACTTCCTATGTCAAACCATTAAAAAGTTATAGCAGAAAAAAGGGACAACCAATCAGAAGAAGAGGTGGGGCTAATTCTGGCCAACGAAGCTTAAGAAGTCAGTACAATGTCCCATGACACCACCCACGACTTCCTATGTCAAACCATTCAAAAGTTATGGCAGATAAAAGTATTCTAGGGGGCGCTGTTGAGCCGTTAGGCCACGCCCATTAATGCAAACCATGAAATATCAAATTTATCGCCAAGTCTGGCTTGCATGCAAAATTTGGTGACTTTTGGAGAACTATCAAATATGGACCAATCACATGAAGGGGGGGCGCGCCTTTTGGCGTCTAGCGTCGCCACGGTAACACTTTTGAAAGAGAAAAGTAATGCGTGGTGTCGCAGGATGTAGACGCACATTTAGATGTATAACACACCTGGGTGCACGTTACGGTTCGGGCTGAATTAACTGCCGAAGGAATGGCATAAATTTCGCCAAAATGACACAATTTATTCAAAATGGCCGACATCCTGTTCGGTTTCGGCCATGGCTCCAAGAGACTTTTCTTTAAGTTGTGCCATGATACAGGTGTGTAGCGATTTTCGTGCATGTACGTCAAACCGTATTGTGGGGCTTGAGGCACAAAGTTTTCCGGGGGGCGCTGTTGAGCCATTTTTCCACGTCCATTAATGCAAACCATGAAATATCAAATTTATCGCCAGGCCTGGCTTGCATGCCAAATTTGGTGCCTTTTGGGGAACTATCAAATATGGACCAATCAGATGAAGGGGGGGTGCGCTTGTTGGCGTCTAGCGTCGCCACGGTAACACTTTTGAAAGAGAAAAGTAATGCGTGTAGTCGCAGGATGGAGACGCACATTTTGATGTATAACACATCTGGGTTCACGATACGGTTCGGGCTGAATTAACTCTCGAAGGAATGGCATATATTGCTCCAAAATTACGCAATTAATTCAGAATGTTCAAAATGGCCGACTTCCTGTTCGGTTTAGGCCATGGCGCCAAGAGACTTTTCTTTTAGTTGCGACATGATACAGGTGTGTAGCGATTTCCGTTCATGTACGTCAAACCGTATTATGGGGCTTGAGGCGCAAAGTTTTTTCTGTCTGAACCAATCAGATGAAGGGTGGGCGCGCTTTTTGGCGTCTAGCGTCGCCACGGTAACGCTTTTGAAAGAGAAAAGTAATGCGTGCGGTCGCAGGAGGGAGACGCACATTTTGATGTATAATACACCTGGGTGCACGTTACGGTTCGGGCTGAATTAACTGCCGAAGGAATGGCATAAATTTCGCCAAAATGACACGATTAATTCAAAATGGCCGACTTCCTGTTCGGTTTCGGGCATGACGGCAAGAGACTTTTCTTTAAGTTGTCCCATGATACAGGTGTGTACCGATTTTCGTGCATGTACGTCAAACCGTATCGTGGGGCTTGAGGCACAAAGTTTTCAAGGGGGCGCTGTTGAGCCATTTTGCCACGCCCATTAATGCAAACCATGAAATATCAAATTTTTCGCCAGGCCTGACTTGGGTGCAAAATTTGGTGACTTTTTGGGCATGTTAAGGGGGCCAAAAAGGCCATCACTTTGTCAGAAGAAAAATAATAATAAAAATTCCTGCAAATACAATAGGGCCTTCGCACTGCAAGTGCTCGGGCCCTAATAATAATAAAAATTCCTGCAAATACAATAGGGCCTTCGCACTGCAAGTGCTCGGGCCCTAAAAAAGAAAAAATGAAAAAAAAGAAGAAAAAAAGGTCAAACATTTTTGAAAAAGCTCCAAGAGCCACTAGGGCGGCGCTAAAGAGCCGCGGGTTGCCGACCCCTGTTCTAGACAGATATCCGTGCATCTCTTTTTTTTGTTGCCGTCTCTTTCTCGTCCTCTCAGAACCCCCGACCGCTGGAGACAGATGTCCCTCCTCTTTGAGCCTCAGCGGGAGCTTTCTCTTTCTTCCCGTTAACGGGGACTCGTTCATCTCTACTGTCACCGTGAGAGAGTTCACCGCAGGGGACTGAACACAAGTCAAGATTCAGAGCAATCTGTGGCTGCTATGATCATTCTTCTTACTGAAGTCTACGAGCATCACAGAGTCAAACTGTGGAAGGAAGTTAAAGAACTTGAGGAACAAACTTCACACTGTCTTAAAAGGACAACACCCAGTACTGGAGTTGTAAAATAAATCAGGGGGGATAGTGGATTTTATCATATGGGACAGATAATTTGTGCTGATTACAAATAATATAACATATTACAAATAATAGCAGTGTCCAAAACAGCTGCAGAAACACTGCAGGAATGACATAGCAGCAGTTAAATGCAGCCTTCTGTAAGCTTTAAATATCCACTGGGCTTACATCAAATACATCAAAACACAACAATAAAAAACACTTTTCTGAACTTATCAATATGACTCTGTCCTTCACAGGATAAGTAACATGGATCACTGCAAAAACTCACAATCTTAACAAGAATATTTGTCTTATTTCTAGTTAAAATGTGTCATTTTAGTAAAATAATCTCATTACACTTAAAACAAGACTCATCACTGGAAAAAACAACAATTTTCATCTGTTTCAAGTAGATTTTCACTTGAAATAAGTAGAAAAATCTGCCAGTGGAACAAGATTTTTTTGCTTGTAATAAGAAGATAAATCTTGTCCCACTGGCAGATTTTTCTACTTATTTCAAGTGAAAATTTACTTGAAACAGGTGAAAATTGTCAAATAAGTTATTTTTCTGGTGACTCTAAATGTTGAAATAGCAGTAAAACCACATTCATTGGGGGGATGATTTTGACCGTTTTTATTTCAGGGGGGAAATTTCTGACACTTATGAAGAACGTTGGCTTCTCTTCCCCACTTCAGCAGTAAGTGTGTAACATTTTCATTTATCTGTGATTGCCCCCTCAAGGGACTGTCCAGTTCTTAATCCAGTTCTCAGTGTTCATGCTGCTCTCTACTTTTGCTTTTCAGAACTTACTAACACGGTCCAAATCCAGCCTTTGTTAGAGCAGCCGTTACAGTCGCAGTCTCTTCTGAAACAAAAGGACACAATGATGATTGAGCTGGCAGAGGCTTCACTCTCTTCAGCTGTTGTTTCGGTGAGAGGCCGATCTGTTTGCACTGTTTACTCAAACAAATGATGCTGCAGAATGAAAGGAATCGCATTAGTGACCCATTCAGCTGCTGTCACAGTCGTCAAACAGACCGGAGTCAGTATGTTAAATACCAGGGGGGTGTGCACTTATTAATATGCTACATCAATGACTACGTTTACATGCAGTCAAAATTCGGGTTATTGCTAATATTCCGGTTACTGAAACATTCAGAACATTCCGTTTACATGGTAATTAATCATTCGGGATATCTGGATCAAACCAGCGACGCGCGGAGAACATCATGACGCAATTCCCGTTATTTCCTCTTCTTCTTCCTGTATCCAAATTCAAAACAAATGCTGCTTCACGCAACTTTTCTCTCACCTCCTTGTAAATCTTCTATCCCGGTACTTTCTACCGTCTACAAATGCAGAAATGTTCATATCCTTCATTACATTTATGAAGTGATTAGTCTCCTCCTGGTCTTGGTTTCTCCGTGTTTATAAGAACTTCCTGGACTCAAAATACCAGGATTCCTTGTGAACAGAGCATGTGCAGAAAACAAATTCCTGTTCCGTTTGATGGGGATATTCTGTTTGGCGTTTACATGACCCAATATTCAGGTTTTAAAAGGAGTAACCCAGGGCTCATATTCAGGTTTTTAAAAACCGGAATATGAGCAAATTCTGGTTATTCAAAGGGGTTATTGGTGTTTACATGGCCGTGCAAAACCGGATTATTGCCAATATTCGGGTTTTAAAAGGGTTATTGATGCATGGAAACGCAGTCAGTGTGTTACGGTGGCCGAGACCCGCCATTGCTGAAAATAAAAGTAACGCTGCAAACAGAAACAAACGCTGCTGCAAATTAAAGAAACGCTGCAAATAAAAATAAACGCCGCTGCAAATATAAAAAAAAAGGACGCAAATAAAAAAGCCACAACGGAAGTGAATTACCGGGGACTATTTTTGCTGATGCACCGGTGTTTTTTACGTGAGAGGAGAAGAAGAAGACGAAGAGGACGTAAGAGAAAAGGAAGAAATAAGAGAGTGAGGAATAAGAAGAACAACGAACGAGAAAGTAAGTGAAAAGGTTAGTGTTCAACGTTGCTACATGTAATTTTTTTCGTCTTCTTCTTCTCCTCTCACATAAAAACACCGGTGCATCGGCAAAAATAGTCCCCGGTAATTCACTTCCGTTGTGGCTTTTTTATTTGCGTCGTTTTTTTATTTTATTTGCAGCAAGGGTTTTTTTATATTTTCAGCATTTCTTTTATTTGCAACAGCATTTCTTTTTGTTTGCAGCATTTATTTCATTTGCTAAGCGTTTATTTTATTTGCAGCGGCGTTTGTTTCTGTTTGCAGCGTTAGTTTTATTTTCAGCAATGCCGGGTCTCGGCCAGCGTAGTAAGTTATATACCAGGGATGGGTGCACTTATTAATAAGCTACATCAGTGTTTCACACGATCCTGCATGTTTTAGATGTTTCTCTGATACATACGACCGTCATTAGCAGAGTTGTGAAGACTTTGATGATAAACTGACGATGACTATTAATTTAATTTAATCAGGCGCGTTGATACAAGGAGACGTTTAAAACACGCAGGACGACGTGGCCCGAGGGCCAGGGTTGGAATGAGATCTGATCTTCATCTAGGTAACAATCATACACAAACACAAATAAGTGAACGTCCTTTAGCAGCCGTGACTTCAACCAAGGCCTTCCATAGCTTTGTTCCATAGATGAGTTTTTTCTTAACTATCCTGTTCTGGATTTACTTCCATTTCTCTCTGTCAGATTCTCCGTTGTAAGTTGCATTGAGCTGGGTAGACAAAGATAACACAAGGTTTCAAGGAGGAAAAAATAACTCTGACGTCTTGATTCATCCATTGTGTTGGTGCCTCTTCTGACCTCATTCATATCAGAACCATAAAAAACATAAAATGACTACAAATGACTCCAAGTTACCCAGCAACAGTAGCTTATGAAACATGAAGAGATGCTACGGTAGCCTGTTTCTAATTTACCAGCTTGCAGAAGTTCACACTTAATAAGCACAGGACATTTACGGGCTAAAAGCTGTGACATTTACTTTTTGAAGGATTAAAATGGTTAATTAGTCTGCTGTCACTCTCTCACATCTACATGTAGAGATAGAGAGAGACATTTCCTTTAAAGAAATGTATTCTGACCTTTTTATGGGGTTGAGTAAATAGTGTTTTCAAAATGCAGACAGTAGGAAAAACAAACAGGAAACAGATGTTTTTTAGTGCAGATTTAAGTTTAAGGCCAAAGTAAAATAAAAAATACAGGAAAAATGTACAGAAACAAATCTCTAGTTTTAAATCCTGGACTGGATTAACCTGGTGCTGTTTTAGGGTCAAAATCACCTCATTCTCCTTTCCTTCTTTACTCCTGCTCTCTCCTTCCTTCTCCTTCCTCTTTCCTCTTTCCTTCCTTCTTTTCTCCCTTCCTTCCTTCCTTCCTTCTTTCTTTTCTCCCATCCTTCCTTCTTTCCTTCCTTCCTTCTTTCTTTCCTTCCTTCTTTCCTTCCTTCTTTTCTCCCTTCCTTCCTTCTTTCCTTCCTTCCTTCCTTCCTTCTTTTCTCCCTTCCTTCCTTCCTTCCTTCTTTCTCCCTTCCTTCCTTCCTTCCTTCCTTCCTTCCTTCTTCTTTCTCCCATCCTTCCTTCTTTCCTTCTTCTTTCCTTCCTTCTTTCCTTCCTTCCTTCCTTCCTTCCTTCTTTCTTTTCTCCCTTCCTTCCTTCCTTCCTTCCTTCCTTCCTTCCTTCCTTCTTTCTTTCCTTCCTCCTTTCCTTCCTTCTTTTCTCCCTTCCTTCCTTCTTTCCTTCCTTCTTTCCTTCCTTCTTTCCTCCCTTCCTTCCTTCTTTTCTCCCTTCCTTCCTTCTTTCCTTCCTTCTTTCCTTCCTTCTTTCCTCCCTTCCTTCTTTCTTTCTCCCTTCCTTCCTTCCTTCCTTCCTTCCTTCCTTCCTTCCTTCCTTCCTTCCTTCCTTCCTTCCTTCCTTCCTTCCTTCCTTCCTTCCTCCCTCCCTCCCTCCCTCCCTCCCTCCCTCCCTTATTTTCTCTTTCCTTTCTTCTTTTTCCCTTCCTTCCTCATTTCCTCCCTTTTTCCTTCCTTCCTTCTTTTTCCACTTCCTTCCTTCCTTCCTTCCTTCCTTCCTTCCTTATTTTCCCCTTCCTTCCTTCCTTCCTTCCTTCCTTCCTTCCTTCCTTCCTTCCTTCCTTCCTTCCTTTCTTCTTTTCTCTTTCCTTCCTTCCTTCCTTCCTTCCTTCCTTCCTTCCTTCCTTCCTTCCTTCCTTCCTTCCTTCCTTCCTTCCTTCTTTTCTCCCTTCCTTCCTTCTTTCCTTCCTTCCTTCCTTCCTTCTTTTCTCCCTTCCTTCCTTCCTTCCTTCTTTTCTCCCTTCCTTCCTTCCTTCCTTCCTTCCTTCCTTCCTTCCTTCTTTCTTTTCTCCCATCCTTCCTTCTTTCCTTCTTTCTTTCCTTCCTTCTTTCCTTCCTTCCTTCCTTCCTTCCTTCTTTCTTTTCTCCCTTCCTTCCTTCCTTCCTTCCTTCCTTCCTTCCTTCCTTCTTTCTTTCCTTCCTCCTTTCCTTCCTTCTTTTCTCCCTTCCTTCCTTCTTTCCTTCCTTCTTTCCTTCCTTCTTTCCTCCCTTCCTTCTTTCTTTTCTCCCTTCCTTCCTTCCTTCCTTCCTTCCTTCCTTCTTTCTTTTCTCCCATCCTTCCTTCTTTCCTTCTTTCTTTCCTTCCTTCTTTCCTTCCTTCCTTCCTTCCTTCCTTCTTTCTTTTCTCCCTTCCTTCCTTCCTTCCTTCCTTCCTTCCTTCTTTCTTTCCTTCCTCCTTTCCTTCCTTCTTTTCTCCCTTCCTTCCTTCTTTCCTTCCTTCTTTCCTTCCTTCTTTCCTCCCTTCCTTCTTTCTTTTCTCCCTTCCTTCCTTCCTTCCTTCCTTCCTTCCTTCCTTCCTTCCTTCTTTTCTCCCTTCCTTCCTTCTTTCCTTCCTTCTTTTCTCCCTTCCTTCCTTCCTTCCTTCCTTCCTTCCTTCCTTCCTTCCTTCCTTCCTTCCTTCCTTCCTTCCTTCCTTCCTTCCTTCCTTCCTTATTTTCCCCTTCCTTCCTTCCTTCCTTCCTTCCTTCCTTCCTTCCTTCCTTCCTTCCTTCCTTCCTTCCTTCCTTCCTTCCTTTCTTCTTTTCTCTTTCCTTCCTTCCTTCCTTCCTTCCTTCCTTCCTTCCTTCCTTCCTTCCTTCCTTCCTTCCTTCCTTCCTTCCTTCCTTCCTTGACCTGAAGACAGCACCAGGATTAAAGTCTGTATTTCCTGGATAATAAGTTCAGCACCACGGAGAGCGTCTGAATCAGCACCAGGGTCAGCAGCTCACGCTCACAGAACCCGGGGATTCTACTTCTCTAAGTAGAAAAAACCCCCGTCTATTTGACCCGGAGACACGACCGATTTAACATTAATCATCCGTATATTAGTCTAATATCTCTCCCAGAGAAAGCATTGTGGTCAAAGAGCAGAGTAGTTCAACAGAAAAGCTAAAGAAGCAGAACTAACCCAATAAACACGGAAGGGTCGGCCACTACTGCAGATGAGGAGGAATGAATAGGAAATTAATTCATTTATTTGCAGTTTCTGATTATTTTCCATTAAAGATTGAACTATCAAGACACCAAACAATACATTTAAAACATATCCATGTCCAGTGGCGGGCGGTGCATTTCATACTCAGGCCTTCAGTGATGTCCAACTTAGTCAATAAATACCTTTCATTATGCAGCATTTATTTATTTTTTGTTTATTTATATATATATATATATATATATATATATATATATATATATATATATATATATATATATATATATATATATATATATATATATATACACGTCAAGCACTGGAAATCTGCAACAAAAGCCACAAACGAAACACAAAACCGACACGGAGCCGACCAAAACACGAGCAGCAACCGACCCAAATCTCGAGATCTGATCACAGTCTAAGCTAAGCTAAGCTAAGCTACCGCTAACTAACCCCAAAAACTACAAAGCAAGCATGCAGGTGAACAAGCCAGTGTGTATGTCTATGTGTGTGTGTGTGTGTGTGTGTGTGTGTGTGTGTGTGTGTGTGTGTGTGTGTGTGTGTGTGTGTGTGTGTGTGTGTATGTCTATGTGGCTATGTGTGTGTGTGTGTGTATGTGTATGTCTTTGTGGCTATGTGTGTGTATGTGTGTGTGCAGCATTTATAACAGCAGGACTGGAGAGTAGTTAGAAACACACTTGAGTACTATTAGGCATTGCCTCACCTCTGTTGTGTGGGCTGTTATCCGGCGCATTTTCAAAATCAACAAACCGTATTTTCCGCACTATAAGGGGCACCTAAAAGCCTTTAATTTTCTCAAAACGGCAGTGCGCCTTATAATGCAGTGCGCCTTATATATGATCATTAAAAACGTCAGGAATCGTCACAGACGTTCAAGACGACAGCAGTGACGCTGACTCACATAATGGCGACTTTGATGAGACGGAGCAAAGCTGGTTTTTATTTTGTTAATAAAGTTTGACATACGGTACTTTTCTTCTTGTTTTTGTTTTGTTTTTTTGCATTTGCTGTAGGATTTTGTAGCATTTCCTGTAGCAGCTCCATCAGGTAGATACGTAACTCAACCCCAGCCACTACAGTACGGTATTTTAACATATATTTAGTGCGCCTTATAATGCGGTGCGCCTTATAGTACGTAAAATACGGTAAGTATCAATATCCGATCACAGGACGCGTAAATGTCACGTTCAACGTAAGGCTAGGTAAAGGCCTTATCGTCACAACTGGTGATGTGATCAACTGTATTTGCCCGTTCACTTACAGTGCACATACGACTGCATTGTTGATTCTAAAGGTTTGCTGACTGTCAATGAATAAAAGATGGAAATAAATCTAAAGGATTGTTGTTGATTATTGTGTTTCTGTTTGCTTACACTGCAATGGTGGTGGTGAGTGAGTAAGAAGAGGCAACGTATACTTGAAGAGGACATTGAGATGGCA
>NC_084594.1:4341106-4371106 GCF_033807715.1 Cololabis saira
TCAGAAAAGAGATCAGAGAGACACAAATGAGATTAGTGATAATTCTAACTGATGATAACTGTTGTTTCAGACAGTTTAACAGAGTTGTTAGACAAGGTGGAATTCAGAACCAAAAACGATGGTGACACACCAAGCTAGCAAGGGAGTTCCTTGATTTGACAAAAAGAGATAGCTTCAGTTTTGTCACAGTTCAGCTGGAGGAAATTGTTTACCTCCTCTACCAAAACCAAAACCAAAACGTGACCTTCAGTTCTGATACCTGAACAATACACGTTTGATACCAAGTTATTCAAATTCAGGTTTCTTCCCTCCTAAAGGGGAGTTTTTACCTGCCATTGTTTATGTAATAATTGCTCAGGGGTTCATGTTCTGCGTGTCTGGAAATATCCTAGAGACAACCTTTGTTGTATTAGACGCTATACAAATAAAATTGAATTGAAAAATGTGTTTCACCATACAGGTACCTACCTAGACATTAATGGTAGAAAAATGTGCATTATTTTTTGAAGTAGTCCCAGAATGTGATATTTAAGGCCCCGTTTGGCATCAATAGTTATATGCCCGAAACATTATTTCAGTTTAAGGGCACACGCACACCAGACATGTCTGTCCGTTCCGTCCGTCCGTCCGTCCGTCCGTCAAGTGCTCTTACACTTTTTGAATTCATAGATTTTGCTCCTATCTAAATAGATGATTTTCACAATGAAGTGTTGCATGTTCACACTAGGGATGGGCGGTATGGACTAAAAAATGTATCACCATCATTTCTGGCATTTATCCCCATAACGATAAAAATGACGATAAAAAAATACCAATTCAACTCCACCTTTGTAACTTGTTACCGCGAGATGACAAATTCTTACTGTGGGGAATTTTTTTTGACGGTTTATCGTGAACGGTAAAATATCGCCCATTCCTAGTTCACACGATGCAGATACTGTGTAAACATCCTCTTCCACATACAGTACCCACAAAAGCATAAAGTGTGTACCTTTTCCAGCGGTATAGGAGACCAATAATTGTGCCGTGCACGGGGACAGACCTGAGCGCTCGCAGTAATCAAACTGCCCAGAGAGTTTATTTTATGAAACTGTTCAGTTCAGTCCAGAAAGGAAAAGAAACTCATGGCTCCACTTTGGATTTTACTGTACGTTAAATCTCCACAACCAATTCTGTTTAGCCTCTTATCCACAGTTCACCCCAGCAGTCATTTACAGTATGTAGAGTGGCAGCTCACAGAACCAGACAACCGTCCAGTAGCCAGCCAGATGTGCAGCTTTAAAACCTCCACAAAACGCTTGAAAACTGTGCAGTTCCCCTTCCATCCTTGGTAAACTCATCCCCCGAGACAAAGGAAGATATGCCATTCATCCAAAACACACCCCACCACCGACTGAACCACATGATCATGTGACTGAGTAAAGGATGACAAATATCCCGTATCAACTGTCTCCATAACACTTGACTAAGCCGACTGATTGGTTTCCTGGAGTGATGTTTGAAACTTGAGCTGATTTATCGTGCCAGGATTGGATGGTTAGAGAGGTGTGACTGTGGCACTTCACCGAGGCGTTAAACAGTAGAGCGATGCTGTTGCTGCAAAGTATTCAATATGCAATGGTATTGAAACAAATCAATAAATGTCAGAACAGTAGCACATTTCAATACCCAGCCAGTCCTAGAGGCATTACTAAAAGGCTTCAGTGCATAAAGCGAAAAGAGATATTGCACAGTATATCCTGATAATGGAGAGAGGGAGTCATGATCAAGATATCAAGGAAGGGAGAGCTCACCAACTGGGACAACTATAGAGGCATCAATGCTTCTCTCGGTACCTGGCAAAGTTCTCAACAGAATCCTACTGGAGAGAATGAAAGCATTAGTTGATCCCCAGCTCCGAGACCAGCAGGCAGGCTTCCGGAGTAATAGATCGTGCACGGACCAGATTGCCACAATGCGTATAATTGTAGAACAGTCAATAGAATGGAACTCCCCCTTATACATAAACTGCATAGACTATGAAAAAGCATTTGACAGCGTGGACAGAGAGACACTGTGGAAACTGCTGAGACCTTATAGGATCCCAGAGAAGATCATCACCCTGATCCAAAGCACCTACCAGGGAATGTCATGCAACGTTTTACACGCAGGCCAGCTGTCAGAGAGCTTTGAGGTCAAGACTGGAGTTAGACAGGGATGCCTCCTATTGCCCTTCATGTTCCTCCTAGTCCAGGGATCAGCAACCCACGGCTCTGGAGCCGCATTCTTCTTTCTTTGTCTTTTTCTTTTTCTTTTTTCTTTTTCTTTTTAGCTTTTTTTCTCTTTTTTCTTCCTTGTTCCTTTCCTTTTTAATCTCAACATTTCAACTTTTTTTCTCAAGATTGTACTTCAACATTAATCTTGACATCGCAACTTTTTTCTCAAAATTTTGACTTCTTTCCGGAAATTTAAACTTTTTTCCAGAAATTTTGACTTTTTTCTCGACATTTCGACTTTTTTCTCGAGATTGTACTTCAACATTAATCTCATCATTTCGACTTTTTTCTCAACATTTCGACTTTTTTCTCAAGATTGTACTTCAACATTAATCTTGACATCGCAACTTTTTTCTCAAAATTTTGACTTCTTTCCGGAAATTTCAACTTTTTTCCCGAAATTTTGACTTTTTTCTCGACATTTCGACTTTTTTCTCGACATTTCGACTTTTTTCTCGAGATTGTACATCAAACATTAATCTCATCATTTCGAATGTTTTTCTCGACATTTTGACTTTTTTCTCGAAATTTTGACTTTTTTCTCTACATTTCGACTTTTTTTTCCGACATTTCGACTTTTTTCTCGACATTTCGACTTTCTTTTCGAGATTGTACTTCAAACATTAATCTCATCATTTTTCGAATATTTTTTCTCGACATTTTGACTTTTTTCTCGACATTTCGACTTTTTTCTCAACATTCCGACTTTTTTCTCAACATTTCGACTTTCGCCATTTGCCTTCATTCTAAGGCTTATACATACAAGACTTTTCATCTTTTGCGACTCCAGACATTTGTTTTTTGTGTTTTTGTTCCAATGCGGCTCTTTCAACATTCTGGGTTGCCGACCCCTGTCCTAGTCATTGACTGGATCATGAAGACCACTACAACGGGTAGGAAAAACGGCATACAGTGGAACCTCTGGACACAACTCGACGACCTTGACTTTGCTGATGACCTGGCTCTCCGGGTCGCACAACCACAACCAGATTCAGGACAAGACCACCAAACTACCAATCACATCCCTTGGGACGGGGTTAAGGATAAACCATAAGAAGACCAACCTGATGAGGATAAACACCTCAACCAACAACCCAGTCACAGTAGAGGGCAAACCCATACAGGAGGTCGACTCCTTCACCTAGCTCGGCAGCATTATAGATAGACAGGGTGGCACAGACAGTGACGTCACTGCGAGAGCAGGCAAAGCCAGAGCAGCGTTCATCATTCTAAAAAGCATCTGGTCCTCCAAAGAAATAACCACAACAACTAAAGTGCGTATCTTCAATTCCAACGTGAAAAGCATCCTTCTCTACGGTTCAGAGAGGTGGAGAAGGACAAAAAGGACGTTGCAGAAGATACAAACCTTCATCAACTGCTGTCTGAGGCGCATCTTCAGAATCAGGTGGCCAGACAAAAATCAGAAACGAGGAACTGTGGCAGAGAGGAAGACCGGAGCCAGTAGAGAAACAAATACTGATGCGAAAGTGGGGATGGATCGGACACACCCTGAGGAAACCGGCAGCTACTACTACACGCCAGGCCCTGACTTGGAACCCCCAGGGGAAGAGAAGGAGAGGACGGCCCAAAAACAGCTGGAGACGGGACACTAAGGCAGAACTCAAGAGCCATGGAATCAGCTGGGGGGAGGCAGAAAGGACAGCCCAAAACGTTGTTAAATGGAGAAGAGTCGTTGGTGGCCTATGCTCCACTGGGAGTGATGGGCCTAAGTAAGTAAATAAGTAAGTAATATCCTGATAATGTTACAGAGTGGAAGCATATAGAGACAGAAGATAACCGGTCCCAGGATGGACCTTTGAGGTACTACAGTACATAATAGACAGAGGCTGAGGACGAGTAAAACTGTACTATATTTAAACATGAGGTGAAACCACTGGAGGGCTGCCGTCCCCTTGATGCCAACACAATGTTCAAACCGAGAGAAAATAATGTAGTTAACTACAATATTCAAAGAGAGCTCTAAGATCCAGCAGAATCAGAAATGTGAGGAGATCATTAGCCACCTTCAGCAAAGCTGTCCCCATTCTGTGAGGAACTTTGAAACTTGATTAAAAGGCTTTTTTGAGTAAAATCTGGGGGTTATAAGCTGAGTTGTGAAAGACCAGAACTTCAGCAGTGTAACAATCTGTATTTTGAGGAGAAAGGAAAAAATGTCACATACACAAGGTGCTGATCCTTTAGTGATGACTCACTCAAGGCTTCAGAAAGACTTTACTTACAAAAACAAATTATCAAACAAGCCAAAGATCAGAATCAGAATCAGGTTTATTATTGGCAGTTTAGAAAAACTGTTTTTGGGGGTTGGGGGGGGGGGGGGGGGATCCCAGCACAGTACATCCATGTGATCGCCGCGGCTTCATGGTGCTCGAAACACGGAGACTGCGTTGGGAGGGGGGGGGCTGATAAGAGGGGGGGGGCCGGGAAGGCGTTGAGGTGAGGGAGGTGTGGTTATCAGCGGCGGCTCGGTCAGTTCTGAAACAGGTCCACAGATGTTCCTGGGAGAGGGGAGGGTTAGTGGGGGTAGAACCACTTTACATTCCACCAGGGAGATTGTGACTGGAAGCGATCGGCCAAACCGCTCTGTCAAGGCCAGATTATAGAATCAACAATTATATTGCAAAGAACAGACAGACTCAGTAATTTTCCGTCTGCCTTTAGTCTCTGGTTCATCAATGGCGACTCCAAACAGACGAATTTGTGATCAATTCCCGCCAAGCCGAGCTTCCAACTTCTCCAAGGTCTTATCCATCTTGCCAATGAGCTCAAAGACCGCCGCCAGCCTGCGATTCAGTTCAAGAATCGCATCCAGCTTGCGGTTTTGCTCTCCCAACGTTAAAGTCTGAGTGTTGGTCGCCGTGCTTGTCCCCTCAGCCACGTCCGTCAGCTCTGAAAGAGCCAGAACAGCTGTCGACGACTTACGCGTTTGTCGATATACAAGGAATCCCCCCACTCCAATTAGAAGAAATCCTGCTATCATAAATCCAATTATGAAGGCATCTTCAAAACATACAGGAGGCGTCTCGATGCAGAATGACAATGAAACAGAGTAAGCGTTTTTTTTTTTTTAATTTTAAGGCACAAAGATTGATTCATTCCTGCAATTCAAGTAGACAAAAACGTATTTAAGGTCAGTGTTCATCTTTTTTGAGCAGACTCCCAGTCTGCCCACTTAGTGGGCCAAGGCTAAACTTTGCTGCTCTCAGCAGTTTTGGTTTAACAGTTGTACTGTCTTTGGGTCAAAATGACCTAATTCTCCTTTCCTTCCTTCCTTCCTTCCTTCCTTCCTTCCTTCCTTCCTTCCTTCCTTCCTTCCTTCCTTCCTTCCTTCCTTCCTTCCTTTCCTTCCTTCCTTCCTTCCTTCCTTCCTTCCTTCCTTCCTTCCTTCCTTCCTTCCTTCCTTCCTTCCTTCCTTCCTTCCTTCCTTCCTCCTGCTCTCTTCTTCCTTCTTCCCTTCCTCTTTTCTGCCTTCCTTCATTCCTTTTTTCCCTTCCTTCCTTCTTCCCTCCTGCTCTTCTCCTTCCTTCTTCCCTTCCTCTTTTCTCCCTTCCTTCCTTCTTCCCTTCCTTCTTCCCTTCCTTCCTTCCTTCCTTCCTTCCTCTTCCTTCCTTCCTTCCTTATTTTTTTCCCTTCCTTCCTTCCTCCTTTCCTCCTGCTCTCTCCTTCCTTCTTCCCTTCCTATTCTTTCTCCCTTCCTTCCTTCTTTCCTTGTTTTCTCTCCCTTCCTTCTCCCCTTCCATCTCCTTCTTTCTTCCTTCCTTCTTCCCTTCCTTCTTTTCTCCTTTCCTTCCTTCCTTCCTTCCTTCCTTCCTTCCTTCCTTCCTTCCTTCCTTCCTTCCTTCCTTCCTTCCTTCCTTCCTTCCTTCCTTCCTTCCTTCCTTCCTCCCTCCCTTCTTCTCTTCCTCCGTCCTTGACCCTAAGACAGCACCGACGGTTTAATCAAGTGGACAAGGCTAAATTTTCCATCACAGTCACTGAGACACCACAGATGAATCTATATTAGACGTTCACAAGTTGGATATTCATAGCCGACATCTTTTTTGCACGGACATGCCTGTGCGGCCGGTTCAGGGCCGTGTGTGAAAACAGTCTTGCAGGTGAACAATAAATATGGAAACCACCACAGCCAACTTTTTCCTCAGAAGCAGATACATTTTTCAGCACCATCATAAATCAGCTCTTCTACTATAATAATACGTGGTGATACATCCCTATGGCTGTGAAATTATTATACATGAAAAATGAATGAAAAATATGAAGAATAAAGGGAGTTTAGCAGGATGCTCATTTAAATTCAGCGCCTCAGCTCTCGTAATGTATACACCGCTTATCTAAAGCTCCCAGGAGAACCTCGCTTTTATTGATTTCTGTGCCTACTACTAAGTGGAGAAACCTGTACTCTGAGGTTTTAACAAGCTTTCTTAGCCTTAACTATGTTTTGTTCTTGAAAAAGCTTTGCTGGACGTGTCTGTTGAAACTGTTGAAAAGAGGGAAGTGGGACTTCTCTTTCTTGGGTTTTAAAACATTGGTTCCTGGTCTTTCTTAGCAAAAAGCTTTCCATAGTCCCAACCACGATATCTCATGAGTTAGGATGGAATTGATAAGATTGTTATGATTCCAATTCCATTTTTGATTCTGCTTAACAATTCTGTGCTTTATCATTTCGCTTATCGACTCTGATGTTCAAATTGTTCACAAAATGGTTACAATGGTTTTGGTGTTTAGTTCCTGTTTTTATTTTGAAGCGTGTCTTTCAGGCCCCGTTTACACGGAGCAAAAACGGAGGCGTTTTCATGCGTTTTTGGCAGTTCGTTTACATGAAAACGGAGCTCAAAGTGGAGATTTTCAAAAAACTCCGTTTTCACGTTTGCGTCCTAAACAGAGGAAAACGGAGATTTAAGCTTCAGAACGCACATTATGCAACAGAAACGTCACCAGCGTCATGTGTGCGACGTGTGTTTACAATTAGTTTGGCCACCGTCAATATTTTCTTGTATTTTACCTGTTTTATATTCTAAAGTCACACTTAAAAGTAACTCCACTTCTCTGTCACTCCAAACGAAAGACTCTCGTTCCGTCTTGGAAGTAAAGCCTGAATTATGGTCCCTCGTTAAATCGACGCAGAGCCTACGGTGTAGGTTACGCGGCGATGCGCGCCGTACGGTGTGCGTCGCCGCGTACCCTACGCTGTAGGCTCTGCGTTGGTGTAACGTGGAACCATAAATCAGCCTTAACTGGAAGTTACACGTGTCATTTGTTGATGTTTTTTCCAGGATTCTGATTGGCTCATCGCACCTTAACAGCGTATTTATGCGGATTCGTGTAAACGAAGAGATTTTGAAAACGATCTCGTGTAAACGATGGAATTTTTCAAAACGTAGAGGGTGAAATATCCCTTTTTGTAAATACAAGGCTATGTGTAAACGGCCGGGCCTCAGTTGCGTCTTGACTTCCCTTGTTGTTGTCCCCAATCTGCCCTGATTGTCTGCACCTGTGTCTCGTCAAGCCTTCTGCGTATATCTGGTCTTGTCTTTGCCTGCTGGTCCATACTTTTTCCTTCCTTCATGTTTGACGTGTTTGTTCTGTTTTTTTTTGCCTGTTTAAGTTAAAATAAAATCACATTTTTGGACCTCCTGCCTCCTTGTTTCCTGCATCTGGGTTCTATCCCCCACATTCGTGACACAATTGTATTATGTCTCTCTCTTGTCATCGTGTGAACGCTAGGGATGGGCGGTATGGACTAAAAAATGTATCACGATAATTTCTGGCATTTATCCCGATAACGATAAAAATGACGATAAAAGAAATACCAATTCAACTCCACCTTTGTAACTATAAATCTATCACCACATCCAGTCTTTGGAGCCAAAACACTGCTCTAAAAAGATACTAAATACTAAACTACACCAATTAAATTGAATTGATAAAAACCAATTAAATGAGTTACACCTGTAAAACTGGAATGACTCAGATCCTCCATGTTTGTTACACAAACACGTATCAACGGGGATTTATCTTTCTTTCTTTCTTTCTTTCTTTCTTTCTTTCTTTCTTTCTTTCTTTCTTTCTTTCTTTCTTTCTTTCTTTCTTTCTTTCTTTCTTTCTTTCTTTCAGGCTCATTTCTTTCCTTCCTTCCTTCCTTCCTTCCTTCCTTCCTTCCTTCCTTCCTTCCTTCCTTCCTTCCTTCCTTCCTTCCTTCCTTCCTTCCTTCCTGTACGTTGTGCGTGGATTTAACACAGAAACATAAATCAGTTTTACACAAAAACATCATCAACGGGAATTTATCATTTTTACCGTGAGATACAAATTCTTACCGTGGGGGAATTTTGTTGACGGTAAATCGTGAACGGTAAAATATCACCCATTCCTAGTGAACGCACACCTGATTGCTCCAGGACAGTAAACTGCCAAAACATCTGCTTTCATAGAGGTCTACACATCTGCTGATGAGATGTTGCTATGCTAAGTCCTTGATGAATCAATGACCGGCATTTAGCAACATCTCAACTTTCCCTTTTGAATCCTCTGGAAGAAGTAAAGGTTACTTAGTGCTGCCCGTGTGATTGTTTTTGTTTCTTTTCTTATCTACCATTCCAACATTTAACATAACTAAACTGTGGCAGTTACATAAATGGAGCGACGTGGTGACTCGTCTTTGTTCTCTGCTCTAGTTCAGATTTACACGAAGGAAGCAGCTCAAGCCACCTGTATGTAATAAATAACCCATGAAAGGAAGACAGCCTGAATATCTGGGACAACAAAATTTAACCAGCACTTACACAACATCCCTCTACGAACATGTCCAGTATTATGAAGCCAACAAAGGCTAAGAGATTAAAATTAGATGTGGCAGCGTACAAAACGTCCAGCCTCTGCCGTCTTTAAATAGCATCGTGAAGGAAACTAGTATAACCATTTGCAGTATAATAAAGGATTTCATGGCACTATATGATGAGTCATCTTCTGTAGGTAAGGAGAGACATTTAAGAAATCTGTTACATAATTTCAGCCCAAATGAGCCGGCTCTGAACAAGTATTTCACTTCTGCAGTGTTGCTTTACTTTTTTGTTCATATGTTTCAAGCCGCGGACGCAACCTGTCCCAAAATCGTGCATTTGGCCACCCGATGTCAGCTTTATGTTTTCATATTCATGATTATATGTTTTTGTAATGACAATCATAATAATGATAATAAAGTCGATGGAACTAGCAGACAAATGAAAGTGTTTTCCAGACAATCTTCCTCCACGTTTCACCTGAGATCGTTGCTGCAGCTGCAGCGTTTTTTCCTTGACATCGTCAAGTGAAGGAAAATAAACACTTTGTTTGAGCTGCTGCAGCATCTACTTTCTGTTATTATTCCGTTATATTTATCACAACAGTTTGCCTATATAGACATTTCTCCATTTTGTCCCAAATAAGTTTCCCAGTAGCCGGGGCACTGCACGGAGCCAGCCGATAATTAGCCAGCTTTTTAGAAACAGACACCCATTTCCTTGCTCAGACCACCTTAACACCATAAGAGACCACCTTAACACCATAAGAGACCACCTTAACACCATAACAGACCACCTTAACACCGTAACAGACCACCTTAATACCGTAACAGACCACTTTAGCACCATAACAGACCACCTTAACACCATAAGAGACCACCTTAACACCATAACAAACCACCTTAACACCATAACAGACCACCTTAACACCATAACAGACCACCTTAACACCGTAACAGACCACCTTAATACCGTAACAGACCACCTTAACACCATAACAAACCACCTTAACACCATAACAGACCACCTTAACACCATAACAGACCACCTTAACACCGTAACAGACCACCTTAATACCGTAACAGACCACCTTAACACCATAACAAACCACCTTAACACCATAACAGACCACCTTAACACCATAACAGACCACCTTAACACCATAACAGACCACCTTAATACCGTAACAGACCACCTTAACACCATAACAGACCACCTTAACACCATAAGAGACCACATTAACACCATAACAGACCACCTTAACACCATAACAGACCATCTTAACACCATAACAGACCACCTTAACACCATAACAGACCATCTTAACACCATAACAGACCACCTTAACACCATAACAGACCACTGTAGCACCATAACAGACCACCTTAACACCATAACAGACCACCTTAACACCATAAGAGACCACCTTAACACCATAACAAACCACCTTAACATCATAACAGACCATCTTAACACCATAACAGACCACCTTAACACCATAACAAACCACCTTAACATCATAACAGACCACCTTAACACCATAAGAGACCACCTTAACACCGTAACAAACAACCTTAACACCATAACAGACCACCTTAACACCATAACAGACCACCTTAACACCATAACAAACCACCTTAACACCATAACAAACCACCTTAACATCATAACAGACCATCTTAACACTGTAAGAGACCACCTTAACACCATAACAAACCACCTTAACATCATAACAGACCACCTTAACACCATAAGAGACCACCTTAACACCGTAACAAACAACCTTAACACCATAACAGACCACCTTAACACCATAAGAGACCACCTTAACACCATAAAAGACCACATTAACACCATAACAGACCACCTTAACACCATAAGAGACCACCTTAACACCATGAGAGACCACTTTAACACCATAACAGACCACCTTAACACCATAAGAGACCACCTTAACACCATAACAGACCACCTTAACAGACCACCTTAACACCATAAGAGACCACCTTAACACCATAACAGACCACCTTAACACCATAAGAGACCACCTTAACACCATAAGAGACCACCTTAACACCATAACAGACCACCTTAACACCATAACAGACCACCTTAACACCGTAACAGACCACCTTAACACCATAAGAGACCACCTTAACACCGTAACAGACCACCTTAACACCATAACAGACCACCTTAACACCGTAAGAGACCACTTTAGGACCATAACAGACCACCTTAACACCATAACAGACCGCCTTAACACCATAACAGACCACCTTAACACCATAACAGACCACCTTAACACCATAACAGACCACCTTAACACCATAAGAGACCACCTTAACACCATAACAGACCACCTTAACACCATAACAGACCACCTTAACACCATAAGAGACCACCTTAACACCATGAGAGACCACTTTAACACCATAACAGACCACCTTAACACCATAAGAGACCACCTTAACACCATAGCAGACCACCTTAACAGACCACCTTAACACCATAAGAGACCACCTTAACACCATAAGAGACCACCTTAACACCATAAGAGACCACCTTAACACCATAACAGACCACCTTAACACCATAACAGACCAGCTTAACACCATAACAGACCACCTTAACACCATAACAGACCACCTTAACACCATAACAGACCACCTTAACACCATAAGAGACCACCTTAACACCGTAACAGACCACCTTAACACCATAAGAGACCACCTTAACACCGTAACAGACCACCTTAACACCATAACAGACCACCTTAACACCGTAAGAGACCACTTTAGGACCATAACAG
This sequence comes from Cololabis saira, assembly GCF_033807715.1. Taxonomy (NCBI): domain Eukaryota; kingdom Metazoa; phylum Chordata; class Actinopteri; order Beloniformes; family Belonidae; genus Cololabis; species Cololabis saira. The sequence continues at coordinate 4,352,968 of NC_084594.1, forward strand.
ACCACCTTAACACCATAACAGACCGCCTTAACACCATAACAGACCACCTTAACACCATAACAGACCACCTTAACACCATAAGAGACCACCTTAACACCATAAGAGACCACCTTAACACCATAACAGACCACCTTAACACCATAACAGACCACCTTAACACCATAACAGACCACCTTAACACCATAACAGACCACCTTAACACCATAACAGACCACCTTAACAACATAACAGACCACCTTAAAATTCTAACAGACCACTTTAACACCTTAACACCATAACAGACCACCTTAAAATTGTAACAGACCACCTTAACACCATAACAGACCACCTTAACACCGTAACAGACCACCTTAACACCATAACAGACCACCTTCACACCATAAGAGACCACATTAACACCATAAGAGACCACATTAACACCATAAGAGACCACATTAACAGCATAACAGACCACCTTAACACAATAAGAGACCACCTTAACACCGTAACAGGAAACTTCTCACTCTCTACAGAGTCCATTTTCACACAGCACCGATGTCACCGTCCGTCTTTGCTGACACACACACACACACACACACACACACACACACACACACACACACACACACACACACACACACACACACACACACACACACACACACACACACACACACACACACACACACACACACACAGGGAGAGCAATGGCCTCGTTTATAATGGGAGTCAGCGAGCACAGACAGAGATGGGGCGAGAAAGAGAATTTAGTGGTCCCAACAGCTTGTGGAGATTTGGAGATCAATCCTCAAAAGTCAAAAGAACACACACCCAGACAGAGAGAGAGAGGGAGAGGGAGAGAGACCAAACTGGCCCCGGGTTTCCCTAGAGAGCAATCATGCCTCTCTCACCGTCTCACACACTCTCACAAGCGTGGACGGCCGTCCTTACAAGGACGGTTCACTCATTTCGATTCATCTTGTCCAGCCAACACCTCACCTGATCTCACTCACACCTTTAATCCCGACCTGGACCTCAGCAAGGCCGTTTCTGCCTCATTAAGAGCCGAGTTCGGTTCCTCACAACCAAAAACAAAAACAGAGATACTCGTCCTAACGAGGACTATGCCAGGTCCCTGTGAGGTGGACCTGGCGTGAATTATTAGACCTGTTTTGGCCACATTTCTTCTCTTCTGAAAGTATTGATAGTCTTTATTGCTGGAAGTATTATTTTATCAGGCTTTTACGGCAGTGAGCTGTGTAACGGTTGTACAACTAAAGTCGCTTTCGTCAACAAAAATTATGACTAAATATCGTCGTCAACGACCCTTTATCACCATATATAATGCACTAGACTTAAATGGTCCTGGACAATTCTGACTAAAATAAGACTAAAATGCTCAGACTTTTAGTCGACTGAAACTGTAACTTAACTAATAAAAACTAAAATGATAGCTGGACCCAAAGACTAGACTAAAACTAAAATGGAAACAGACTGACAAAAACAACACTATGTACAACTTGGGGATGGGCTGATCTGAAATTGCAAATATCCCACGTTTTTAATGTTTATGGTGGAAAGTCCTTAACCCTTGTGCTGTCTTTGGGTCAAGGAAGGAGGAAGAGAAGAAGGGAGGAAAGAAGGAAGGAAGGAAGGAAGGAAGGAAGGAAGGAAGGAAGGAAGGAAGGAAGGAAGGAAGGAAGGAAGGAAGGAAGGAAGGGAAAAAAGGAAGAAGGGAGGAAAGAAGGAAGGAAGGAAGGAAGGAAGGAAGGAAGGAAGGAAGGAAGGAAGGAAGGAAGGGAAAAAAGGAAGGAAGGAAGGAAGGAAGGGAAAAAAGGAAGAAGGGAGGAAAGAAGGAAGGAAGGAAGGAAGGAAGGAAGGGAGGATGGGAGAAAAGGAAGGGAGAAAAGAAGGAAGGGGGGAAGGAAGGAAGGAAGGAAGGAAGGAAGGAAGGAAGGAAGGAAGGAAGGAAGGAAGGAAGGAAAGAAGGAAGGAAGGAAGGGAGAAAAGAAGGAAGGGGGGAAGGAAGGAAGGAAGGAAGGAAGGAAGGAAGGAAGGAAGGAAGGAAGGAAGGAAGGAAGGAAGGAAGGAAGGAAGGGAGGAAGGAAGGAAGGAAGAAGGGAGGAAAGAAGGAAGGAAGGAAGGAAGGAAGGAAGGAAGGAAGGAAGGAAGGAAGGAAGGAAGGAAGGAAGGAAGGAAGGAAGGGAGAAAAGAGGAAGGGAAGAAGGAAGGAAGGAAGGAAGGAAGGAAGGAAGGAAGGAAGGAAGGAAGGAAGGAAGGAAGGAAGGAAGGAAGGAAGGGAGAAAAGAGGAAGGGAAGAAGGAAGGAAGGAAGGAAGGAAGGAAGGAAGGAAGGAAGGAAGGAAGGAAGGAAGGAAGGAAGGAAGGGAGAAAAGAGGAAGGGAAGAAGGAAGGAAGGAAGGAAGGAAGGAAGGAAGGAAGGAAGGAAGGAAGGAAGGAAGGAAGGGAGAAAAGAGGAAGGGAAGAAGGAAGGAAGGAAGGAAGGAAGGAAGGAGGGAAGGAGGGAAGGGAGAAAAGAGGAAGGGAAGAAGGAAGGAGAGAGCAGGAGGAAAGAAGGAAGGAAGGAAGGAAGGAAGGTCCCCGTGGATGGACTAAAACACACACATACACGAACAAATACTGTAAATGTTTCATGTTTCGTACATTAAGCCTCGTACACACCAGCACCTGCTGGACTCTTGGCGTCTGGTCAAACGACCGCCCGCCCCGCCCGTCACAGACCGGCTCCAGTGGGAACTCTCTCACACTCCTCGTTTCCCGGTCGACACAACGAAACCTTCAACACCAAAGATATCAGGCTTCACAGGGTTGGAGAATGCATATTCCTCTCATTTACATGTTCATCCTCCTCCTTGGGGATTCTATTCACATGTTTACACATTTTAAAGTCCAAAAACACTTTGGTTTCGTCGTGCTGCTTCATCTCTCCAGGGCGGCCGGCTCTGCTCTCGTTGGACACCCCGGTGGTCAGAAACCAGGGAGGAAAAGGCTCGCCCTTTCTTTAGGGGCTTGCCAAATCAGCCACGAGGTGGGAATTATGCAAATGTCCTTCATGGTGATGCACACAAGCGAGAAAGAGAAGCCTGAGCAGGATAAAGCTTCTCTGCCAGTGCAGAAGTTTGCTCTTATTGTGGGGTTTTAATACAAAAGAGGGTGTAGAAACAGCTGCAGAACAAGCTGTATAACATTTAACACACACTCATTTCAAGAGATTCAAATACGTGGATTTCTGAAAATGTGTTTGGATATATTTTGTGTTGCCAAAGCCAAAGATTTCGTATGAAAAGAACTGTGGGTGATGCAAATAGAGCTGGAGGGAGTAAAATTACTCATCGTCAAATAAGCGTCTCTAAACTTGTTTTAATCGATGAAGATGATCTAAAGAAAACTTAAGTGGCCCCGCGACATCTCCAAATCTCCAACGACACTTTTCCTGCCTCTCAATGCAGCCAGGACCGAAACACAAATGAAACTTTGCAAAGAATTGCTATTTCTATAAAATGTAAAGGGCAAGTGATGGTTCATCTCTTTAAAAATCCCTTCTTTTTTCATGAAATCTGAATAAAACAGTACTTCACTTCGAGACAACGGCTGAATTCGTTCAATAAACCATGAGTCATGAGCTCAAACTACCGTTTAGAAACTGGTTCTGATCCAGCCATGGCTCTCTTTCACTCCCACTCACACCAATGTAATTCTCTCCATCACATACTGTTGATCACAATACAGTTAGTTAAATGCAAATGATTTAAAATAACAACTTTCTAAAACATGAATAAAAATGATCATCATCGACTGTAAATATGTGTTAAAGTGACAAAAACTGCAAGAACTTGGTCCACAGTCAAGACTGCTACCAGTTATCTCCATTAACTTCACATTAGAATAGAAATATGTGGACAGACGGATCAACTTCATCCACCGAAAGGTGAGATGGTGGATTTTATCATATGGGGACAGATCATTTGTGCTGATTACAAATAATGTAATATATTACAAATAATAGCAGTGACCAAAACACCTGCAGAAATACTGCAGGAATGACATAGCAGCAGTTAAATGCAGCCTTCTGTAAGCTTTAAATATCCACTGGGCTTACATCAAATACATCAAAACACAACAATAAAAAACACTTTTCTGAACTTATCAATATGACTCTGTCCTTCACAGGATAAGTAAAATGGATCACTGCAAAAACTCACAATCTTAACAAGAATATTTGTCTTATTTCTAGTTAAAATGTCTCATTTTAGTAAAAAAAAATCTCATTACACTTAAAACAAGAATCATCACTGGAAAAAACAACAATTTTCACCTGTTTCAAGTAGATTTTCACTTGAAATAAGTAGAAAAATCTGCCAGTGGAACAAGATTTTTTTGCTTGTAATAAGAAGATAAATCTTGTCCCACTGGCAGATTTTCCTACTTATTTCAAGTGATTTTTTTTTCCTGCACCTTAATGGTGCCTTAAAAAAAATTGACGGCGTTAAGAGGAATTTCTAGTTAAAATGTCACATTTTAGTAAAAAAAAATCTCATTACACTTCAAACAAGACACATCACTGGAAAAAAACAATTTTCACCTGTTTCAAGTAGATTTTCACTTGAAATTGTCACGGAGTGGTTGTTTAGGACCCAGATGCAGGAGAGCGAGAGGCAGGAGTTCCAAAAAAGGGTTTATTCCACAAAATCAAAAGAACAAAAAACGCTGCAGAGCAGGATCAAACCAAGAACCAGGATCATGAATAACAAAACTACGGGACAACATGGCGGGAGCAAACAGTACGGAACCACAAGGAGCAAGGGAAAGACAAGATCAGATATACATAAGGGGGTAACGAGACACAGGTGTGAACAATCAGGGCAGATGGAAGACAGGCGGGGCAAAACAGAAACACAAACTTGGGGAAATGTCACACACTGACAGAAAGAAGTAGAAAAATCTGCCAGTGGAACAAGATTTTTTGCTTTTAATGAGAAGATAAATCTTGTCCCACTGGCAGATTTTTCTATTTATTTCAAGTGAAAATGTACTTGAAACAGGTGAAAATTGTGAAATAAGTTATTTTTCTGGTGTTATTTTTCTGGTGATGACTCTAAATGTTGAAATAGCAGTAAAACCACATTCATTGATGTAATTACATAAGGGATGGAAAGGGGGGATGGAAGTTTTACAGGGGGGATGATTTTGACCGTTTTTATTTCAGGAGGGTTTCCATCCCCCCTCATCCCCCCTCAACTCCAGTACTGGGTTTAGGGTCGTGATGGTGAACGTGGGCTCAAAAAAACACTGATTTAACGACAGTATGACAACAAAATAAAGGCCTGAAAGCCGACACTTCTACCGGCGGGTTGTTCAGCATCGTACATGTTTATTCAGCACGCATCTAGAACATGTGATAACCTGTAGAGAGAAATCAAACTCAACCCCATGATGGAAACCAGACAATCATATCAAAAATAAATCAGCAATGGAAGTAGTTTTTCTTGAAAGGCCGATTAAGTTGAACAGAAACTCTTCCAAGGGATTCTTCACTACACGAGGACGCCGTCAGGCTGCTATTTTGATCCATATCATACTTATAAAACTATTTTCTTGTAAAATGAGGTGAAGCTAAAACAAATGTACCGTCCCTTGCGGTCAGAGTGAATCTAATAAACTATGAGCTCTTACATCAAACACCTGCCAGGGAGGGAAAAACTAAATTTGTTGAAAATGAGAGTCATTAACTTTCACCTCAAGAGATATTTTCCGTGAGGCTTCCATTTTCTTCCCAAACAACGACACACACATAGCACAGCTACCTGTTGAGAAGTTGACAGCTCAAATAAAAGCAAAGCAGAGAAATAAAAACAGACAAAACACCTTGTTTATCTCAAGAAAAAGGACCTGCGGAGGAGGAAAGTGAGTCTTCGCTTTATCCAGATGAGAAAATAACATCAAATCAACATCGGCGGGAGGGGAAAGCATCGTGCCTTTCTTCGTGCTATACGAATATACACACGGTACAGTACACACCTGAAAACACCGACCCAACACACACAACCGCCCGCTGGAGACGCACAGATGCTGCACAATCGCCCGCTGACGGACCACACACACCCAACACACTGGAGAACACACATGCAGACGGTACAGTTGGTAGTTAGTGGTCCACTCTCTCACACATACTCTCACACACTCTCGTATCACTGTACCCTTGATTCGGCGTCTGATGACCCCTAGCCGGCACTTAAGCGAAACGGAGAACATCCTCTCCTTCTTTTGGTCTCTTTATCTTCTCCCCTGATTGTCCCTCTCCCTCCTTCCTCCTCCCTCTTCTCCTCTCCCTCCTCAGCTCAGTCAGACATAGTGTGAGCTGAGTGAAGGATGGAAAGAGAGGCAGAGAGTGAAAGACGGCGGTATTGGAGCTCCGGCCGGTCACATGGGCACAGAAAAGGAAAGAGACGGAGACGGAGCGAGCGAATGCCTTCGTTCTTTCTTTCTTTCAGGGAGATGTGAACATGCAGCCCATCCCTCCCTCCCTCCTCTCTCCATCTTCACCTCTTCCTCTTCTTGTTCATTCTCTCCGTGTGGGAAGTTAAACTAAGCTGCCTCCTTCCCTCCTCTCCCTCACTCACTCTAACGCTTCTTGCTTTTTCTCTTCTCTTCTTCAAGGAATCTTTTTTTTCCCTCCAACATAATCTCTTACACATAACAGATCTCCTAGAAAGATCTTTCTATTTTTACAAAATGTTGCTTTCAAAGGAAAATAAAGAGTCTGTCAGTGTGAGGATGATGTCAGGAACCTTGTGGGACTCAAGCAAGACTCCCAAAATAAAAAGCAGGAGGCAAATCAGACATGGCCAGTACTGGAGTTGAGGGGGGATGAGGGGGGATGGCATCCCCCTCCTGAAATAAAAACAGTCCAAATCATCCCCCTGTAAAACTGCCATCCCCCCTTTCCATCCCTTATGTCATTTCATCAATGAATGTGGTTTTACTGCTATTTCAACATTTAGAGTCATCACCAGAAAAATAACTTATTTGACAAATCACCTGTTTCAAGTAAATTTTCACTTGAAATAAGTAGGAAAATCTTTTTTTTTTCCTTTTTTTCTTTTTTCTTTTTTTTTCCTTTTTAAAGTGAACTTAATTTTGATTAAAAAAAAAGTAAACTTAACACAATTAAGTTGACTGTACTTGCAAAATGTATTATTTACATACAAAAAAGTAAGTAGTTTAAGGAAGGGAGGAAAGGAAGGAAGGAAGGAAGGAAGGAAGGAAGGAAAGAAGGAAGGAAGGAAGGAAGGAAGGAAGGAAGGAAGGAAGGAAGGAAGGAAGGAAGGAAGGAAGGAAGGAAGGAAGGAAGGAAGGAAGGAAGGAAGGAAGGAAGGAAAGGAAGGAAGGAAGGAAGGGAGAAAAGGAAGGAAGGAAGGAAGGTAGGTAGGTAGGAAGGAAGGAAGGAAGGAAGGAAGGAAGGAAGGAAGGAAGGAAGGAAGGAAGGAAGGAAGGAAGGAAGGAAGGAAGGAAGGAAGGAAGGGAGAAAAGAAAGGAAGGAGAGAGCATGACAGGAGGAAAGAAGGATAGAAGAATTGGGTCATTTTGACCCAAAGACGGCACAAGGGTTAAACTTTAATAGAATAGAATATAAAGCCTTTAAAAATCTGCCAGTGGGACAAGATTTATCTTCTTATTACAAGCAAAAAAATCAGGTGAAAATTGTTTGAAAATTGGTGAAATTTGAACATTTTAACTAGAAATAAGACAAATATTCTTGTTAAGATTGTGAGTTTTTGCAGTGATCCATTTTACTTATCCTGTGAAGGACAGAGTCATATTGATAAGTTCAGAAAAGTGTTTTTTATTGTTGTGTTTTGATGTATTTGATGTAAGCCCAGTGGATATTTAAAGCTTACAGAAGGCTGCATTTAACTGCTGCTATGTCATTCCTGCAGTATTTCTGCAGGTGTTTTGGTCACTGCTATTATTTGTAATATATTATATTATTTGTAATCAGCACAAATTATCTGTCCCCATATGATAAAATCCACCACCCCCCTGATTTTTTTTTACAATTCGAGTACTGGACATGACAGGAGCTGCACGGACTCAAGCGGCCCCGTGAGGCTCCGGTCGATCCCCATCGACCCAAACGTGTGCGTAGACCGGCGCAGAATTGGGGGAAAGAAAAGCATTGGTGTCACAAAATGCAAGATAATCGGACCGATTTTCACCCAATTCCCCAGAACATTCCTAAAGTCCCAAACGATTGTTCTTCAAATCATCTTATCAGATTTTCTTGGGGTGGCGGGTTTATCAAGAGGGGTAGAACCTGCTTGGAAGAACAACTGGACTCCAACTATATTATATTCAAAATATCCAAACCTGCTGAAAATAGACTGAAACTGATTGTTGCCAAAAGACACAAAATTATTAGACCTGTTTTGGCCAATTTTCTCCTCTTCTGACAGTATTGATAGTCTTTATTACATTATTTCATCAGGCTTTTATGGCAGTGAGCTGTGTAACGGTTGTACAACTAAAGTCGCTTTCGTCAACAAAAATTATGATAAATATCGTCGTCAACAAACCTTTATCACCTGAGGAAAACGAGACGAGACGCAACGAAAATGCTGGTCATGTGGCGATAACGATAATTAAATATATAATGCACTAGACTAAAATGGTCCTGGACAATTCTGACTAAAATAAGACTAAATGCTCAGACTTTTAGTCGACTGAAACTTGACACGACTAAAAGGAGAATGAACGTGACTAAAACTAATAAAAACTACAAAGATAGCTTGACGCAAAGACTGGACTTAAACTAAAATGGAAACAGACTGACAAAAACATTATGTACAACTTGGGGATGGGCTGATCTCAAATTGCAAAATACGTTTTTAATGTTTACGGTGGAAAGTCCTAAAGCGTTGGGAGATACATACTTTCGTTTGTTTTTTTTTTGTTTTTTTTTTTTAAAAAAGGTCCATTATTTTCAGGTTTGGGTGATTTTGGCAGCAGCCTCATCAGACCCCCCTCTCCCTGGCTCACCTGTCATGTTTGACCTTTTTTTTCCCTTTTTTTTTTCTTTTTTTCTCTTTTCTCTTTTTTTTCTTCTTTTTTTCCTTTTTCTTCTTTTTTCCTTTTTTTCTTCCTTTTTCCTTTCCTTTTTAATCACAACATTTTGACTTTTTTCTCGAAATTTTGACTTTTTTCTCGACATTTCGACTTTTTTTCTCAAGATTGTACATATACATTAATCTTGACATTTAAACCTTTTTCCCCAAATTTTGACTTTTTTCCCCAAATTTTGACTTTTTTCTCAAAATTTGACTTTTTTCTCGAGATTGTACTTCAACATAATCTCGTCATTTCGAATGTTTTTCTCGACATTTTGACTTTTTTTCTCGACATTTCGACTTTTTTCTCAACTTTTCGCCTTTCGCCATTTGCCTTCATTCTAAGGCTTATACATACAAGACTTTTCATGTTTTGCGGCTCCAGACATATTTGTTATTTGTGTTTTTAGTTCAATGTGGCTCTTTCAACATTTTGGGTTGCCGACCCCTGAGCTAGACTCTACACTGGGAACCTCCCAAGTGACTGAACTCCCCACCCTCTCTCTAAGGGAGAGTCCACTAATGACAGCTGCTTGTAATAATGACTGCAGCGGTTGAGAGCTGATCGCCCGTTCCAAGACCCTGAGATACTTAGGGTGCTTTCACACCTGTCCCGTTTGGAGCAGTTGTTCCGGAACAGGGAACGTTTCCCCCTAAAGATCGGAACGTTTGGTATATGTGAACACAGCAATTGCACTCAGAAACGGCACAAAACAAGCGCGGCCCGATTCCATTCCAGACCTGAAACGGTTAATTTTTTTATTTGTAGTGAGAACATAATCGACACAGCAACCGACACAACTCCATTCATGTGTATGTGCTGCCGCGGCGCAAGGAGAAGAGTCGGTGCAGCCTCCACCACCTTCTCTCCTATTGGAGGAGCCGAGATGTCGTCCCAGCGCGGCACGGTGAAATTAAACAATGTTCAATTCGGGCAGGGTTTGTGCAGCGCAAACCCGGCTGCGGCAGGCGCCCTCTCGCCCGCCGCTGAGCTCCGCTCTGCGCCGAGCGCACGTAAATGAATGGATAAAGCCTGATTTATGGTTCCGCCTTAAATTGACGCAGAGCCTACGCCGTACCCTACGCCGTAGGCTCTGCGTTGGTGTAACGCGGAACCGTAAAGCCGCGGCTGTGGTCTGCACTGAAAGGGGCGTGTTGTTTATCCCAGGGTGCGGAAAAGGAAACTCCTTCCGCGTTCATTTGACCAATCATAGAGCAGCTGGTTCACACATGGCATTTGTTAACAGCTTTGAAACGGTACAGACGTTTGCCTTGTGAACACAAACCCCACAAACGAGAAATGAAACAATTGTATCGATTTAGCCCCTGAATCGGAACAAAACAAACGGGCCACAGGTGTGAAAGCTCCCTTAAACTCCTCCACTTGGGGCAGAACATCCCCCTGTCCCAGAGAAGACACTCAATCCTTGGATTTGGGGATGTCCAGTCTCATCCTTACAACATAACACTTGGCTGCAGACTGCTCTAGTGAGAGCTGAAGTTTAAACCTCAGGGACGTCAACAGGGCCGTGTCATCTGCAAAAAGCAGAGAGGGTGTTTTGAGGCCACCAAAGCAGTGACCTTAGATGGTTTAACAGCAAAGTTTGCATTCTTGCTAACACATTCATACCAGCTTTAAAGCACCCCAACTCACACTGTACCGTGTAAACTCACATCTCATCTCCAAGACTTCATGAAAACTCTCTCTTTCAGTCATTTCTTTAGACCAAAACTGTCAACGGTACTGAATACAATTGTTACAGTATGAAAGGTGGAGAAATAAATGAAATAATAATGAAAAAATCAATAAACAAACTGTTGGAGAGTTGGAAATATAGCAAAGCAAAATATGACTGAAATGTTTCAGAGATTGCAATGATGCATTTGTTGCCTGGCAACCGCTGAGCTGATGCAGCTCTGGGAAGTAAAACAGATTCACTCGTTTGGTAAACACTATGGTTGGAATTTAAACTTTTTATGGTTGCCCCCCCATGAAAAAGCTGTCCATTATGCTTGCAGCGTTCAAGCAGTCACTTCTTCATTCGTTCATAACCAAAGGCCCTGCACCCGCTACTTTGGGAACCACTGAATTAATTCCTGCTGGGAGTCGAACCAGGAACCTTTTTGTTGTGAAGTAAGATACTGCGTGCCCACATAATCAAGTATAACACATAAAGTATACACTTGAAGACCAGGAAGATGGGCTACTGTACAGGTAAAATCCAGGGCTATGGAGAGAGAAAGGGGACAGTGAAAGGACAGAAGTGAAGATGCAGAAGTGGGCGCTCTGGAAACAGTGGGATGTTTGATAGAGTTCAGCTCATTCGTAACCTTTCCCCTGGCCGGCGACACGTTCTCTGAGACAATCCAGGGAGGAAAAGGCGTAAATGTCCTGGATAAATGGATAAATCCTGGATAAATCCCCCTATTCCAGGCTCCTGAAGCTCAATCAGCAACGACTTTGTTCTGGTTCCTCATCGCAACCCAACCAGATCAGAAACATGTTTCCAAAAATGTCTTTTCATCTTAATGCCTTCGTGAAGCACTTTGAGTTGTGTATGAAATATGCAACACAAATAAACGTGTGTTTTCTAGTTTTTAGGGCCCGAGCACTTACAGTGCAAAGGCCCTTTTGTATCTGTAGGAATTTTTTTTTCTTTCTTCTGACGAAAGGAGGGCCTTTTTTCCCCCCTAAACGTGCCCCAAAAGTCACAAAATTTTGCACGCAAGCCAGGTCTGGCGAAGAACTTGATATTTAATGGTTTGCATTAATGGGCGTGGCTTAATGGCTCAACAGCGCCCCCTAGAAAACTTTGTGCCTCAAGCTCCACAATATGGTTTGACGTAAATGCACGAAAATCGGTACACACCTGTATCATGTCACAACTTAAAGAAAAGTCTCTTGGCGCCATGGCCGAAACACAACAGGAAGTCGGCCATTTTGAATGAATTGTGTAATTTTGGCGCAATTTATGCCATTCCTTCGGCAGTTAATACGGCCCGAACCGTAACGTGCACCCAGGTGTGTTATACATCAAAATGTGCGTCTCCATCCTGCGACAACACGCATTACTTTTCTCAGTCAAAAGTGTTACTGTGGCGACGCTAGACGCCAAAAAGCGTGCCTCCCCTTCATCTGATTGGTCCATATTTGATAGTTCTCCAAAAGTCACCTAATTTTGCACCAAGCCAGGCCTGGTGATACATTTGATATTTAATGGTTTGCATTAATGGGCGTGGCCTAATGGCTCAACAGCGCCCCCTAGAAAACTTTGTGCATCAAGCCCCACGATATGGTTTGACGTACATGCAGGAAAATCGGTACACACCTGTATCATGGCGCAACTTAAAGAAAAGTCTCTTGGCGCCATGGCCGAAACCCAACAGGAAGTCGGCCATTTTGAATGAATTGTGTAATTTTGGCGCAATTTATGCCATTAATTCGGCAATCAATACGACCCAAACCATAACGTGCACTCAGGTGTGTTATACATCAAAATGTGCGTCTCCATCCTGCGACTACGTGCATTACTTTTCTCTTTCAAAAGTGTTACCGCGGCGACGGCAAAAAGCGCGCCCACCCTTCATCTGATTGGTCCATATTTGATAGTTCCCCAAAAGTCACCACATTTTGCATGCAAGCCAGGCCTGGTGATAAATGTGATATTTCATGGTTTGCATTAATGGGCGTGGCAAAATGGCTCAACAGCACCCCCTAGAAAACTTTTCTCTGCCATAACTTTTGAATGGTTTGACATAGAGAGTCATGGGTGGTGTCATCTGACTCGGTATTGAGTCCTTGACCTTCATTGGCCTGAATTAGCCCCGCCCCTTCTTCTGATTTGTTGTCCCTATTTTCTGTTATAACTTTTGAATGGTTTGACATAAAGAGTCGTGGGTGGGGTCATCGAACTCGGTTTTGAGAACTTGACCTTCATTGGTGCAAATTGCACACGCGAGGGCCCGTTCATCGCTGCTTGCAGCTTTAATTAGTGTTGTGCCATTATTCCTAGATTTGAATGCAGTCCTGACATCTAAATACTCTGCTACAGTCGGTTAAATCATCTCTGGTGGAAATGAGAATTCAATAGGATCTTTACTTTCAGTTTCGTGTTTCTTTTTCTCTGTCTCTCAGCTGTTTGTGACGATTCTCCTCAGTTACACTTCTCTGACTTTAACCTCTTGTGCTCCAAATCTCTACCCGCCAGGCTCAAACCGACTCTCTCTCTCTCAGTTCCTCCTCCCGTTCTCCGCCAAGGTCTCTCTCTATCTCACTGTCATGGTAACGCAGTTGAGGGGGTGGAGTGGAGGTTTTAGAAAAAAAAATGACGGAGGGATCAAAGCTGCAGAAGCCTGGGCTCAGCAGAAGAAGGGAAGAATAGAGGGATGAGGAGGTGACGGAGCAGGAATGGGGAGGTGGATGGAGAGAGAGAATAGAGGGGTAGCAGGGAGGCGAGAGGTGGAGGAGAGGCAGGAGAGAGTGATGAGGAATGAGGCAGCAAGTTGAGGAGAGCAAGAAGAAATGATGAAGGAAGAACAAGAGGGAAGATGAAAGAGGAGAAGCGAGAAGAAGAGAGAGGGGTAGAATAAAGCAGTTTAGTTGGGGTGTCACGCCGGGGGAGACGGAGATTCCAGCCCACAGAGAAGGGGATGAGAGAGGTGACAGATGAGAGGAGGGGGAGAGATGACAGTAAATGACTGGCTGAGGTGGAAGAGTGGAGGGAAAAGAACTGCCTTGCTCAAGTGAATAAATAATTCATTCAGTTTTGTAAGTGATGTCCACAATCTCGGGAAGCCGAGGAACAGATCGTCAGACTTTTGACAGAATCCCCAGGAAACAACGTTGGAGTCTTACGGTGATACTTGGAGAGCATTACGCCCACTTAGCAACGTAAATGTAAATTTAGATTACAGACTCAGACAGTCAGTTTCCTACATGATGAGTTTACTTTACGATCGGAAATCGTTTTTTTTTTATTCTTGAATATCCAAAATCAGAGTTGGTTCTTGGTTTTCTTCAGGTCCTGCACGTGTTGGATCAACTTCAAGAATAGTAGTAGTAGTGTATTTGGTCGATCAGTTTCCAGTGATAAATACATTTAATTTCATTTCCTTTTGTAGGAAAGAAATAATAAAAAAAGAAGTAAGGAATAAACCGGAGTAAGGAATATTTTTAAAACTGTGCAAAAAAAAATAAACTAAACTAAACTAGACTAATGAAGATTTCGATGGGTTTGATTAATGTAATAACTTAGTACAATCAAACTAAGTTTTGCTTGTGTGTGTGTGTGTGTGTGTGTGTGTGTGTGTGTGTGTGTGTGTGTGTGTGTGTGTGTGTGTGTGTGTGTGTGTGTGTGTTGTAAGGCGGCGCTCCGTGTGTGTAGACGGCGCCTTTTCGGTCGGTGTGCCATGTGTGTTTTAAATACAAAAATGACACACAAAACTGAGGGTGCGCCTTTCCACACGGCGCACCGAATGGTCGCGAAAATACGGTAACCATGAATGACATGGGTTTGGAAGCTCCACCCATCCATCCATCCATCCATCCATCCATCCATCATCAGGCAAGAAAGACTGAGAAACGCACACTTCTCTCCCTTTATGCCACACACGCACACAAACTTTGAGAGCACACGTACAAATGTGCACGCTCATGAAAACAGAAACATTTGTTTTTCTTTTTAACTGTCAGTAATTTCTTTCTCACCACAGATTCTGAGCCTGCTGCGTGAACATCTTCAGGAAACTGCAGGCGGGGAACACGCCCACACAGATCAGCCCACATAAAACCAACGCAGTAAATCCTGCTGCGGTTGTGGGATGGGGGGGTGGGGGCTCTAGCAGCCCCTGGAAATGCTCTGAATATTCCTAAATCTATCTAAAACTCTCTGTTTTTAACCCTCGTACTGTCTTTGGGTCAAAATGGCCTGATTCTTCCTTCCTTCTTTCCTCCTGCTCTCTCCTTCCTTCTTTCCTACTCTCTCTCTCTCCTTCCTTCCTTCCTTCCTTCCTTCCTTCCTTCCTTCCTTCCTTCCTTCCTTCCTTCCTTCCTTCCTTCCTTCCTTCCTTCCTTCCTTCCTTCCTTCCTTCCTTCCTTCCTTCCTTCCTTCCTTCCTTTGTGAAACGATGTGTGCATTTGCGAATTATGAGACTGTTGTAGCTCCATAGTGCTCCCATTAAAACCTCAATAAAACACTGTTAAAACAGCGTTAAAAACATGCTTTTACAAACTGACAGTAACAAACAGTAACTTGCGCGACAAAAACTCATAATTTAGCCACTATAACAAAGAATAATATGTACATAATAATAATGTCATATTCCGTGTATATATCACGACAACGGATCCCATTGACTTTGCATGGTACAATATCCGTGGTGCTCACACGGAATTTTACCATTTCCGTGTTGGTACCACGGAAAATAGTGGTGAGAGGTCGTGGACATTTCACAGATTTTTGTGAGATCAGGTTGCACACCACCCCCAAGATTTGATGTAGACTGTCCCATACAGATGTTTGCAGTGATCTTAATAAATAGCCTATGTATATAATACTAATGTCATTAAAGCCTTGATAAAAGTACCAGGTGTATTTCATGTATGTTATGACATTTTATGATTTGTTTTATTATAAAATCATGCAAATTATGTTCAGAGCAAATTCAAAAACGCTCATGACTCAACACAGAGGTTTATTTTCAATTCATGAAACTCCCTATAATCTTATAGGTGTCTGCAATTTTACTGTACAAAAAGCTAAAAAGGTATGAAAAGGAGATGTGTCTCCATTACTGGAGTTACATTCTGGAATGATGCCAACAAAAATTTAAAAACACGTCATTCTCTTTTGGTTTTTAAGAAAATGGTTTGTAAAGCTATTTTTGAAGCTTATAAGTGCGATTGACTATCTGTTAATGTTTCTTTGCTTTTCTGTTGTTTCTTTGCCTTTTGTTGTTTCTTTGCTTTTCTGTTGTTTCTTTGCTTTTTTATTCTCGTTTTGGTTTTCTGGAGGTCGGTAGCCACAAAAAAGAAAGTTGGTAATAAAGGATAGGCTTTTATAAGCAGTTTGTTTCAGCCTAAGCCTTTTCAGTCATTGTTCAACACATGACAACAAATGACCTAATTCTCCTGTTCCTTCTTTCCTCCTGCTCTCTCCTTCCTTCTTCCCTTCCTCTTTTCTCCCTTCCTTCCTTCTTTCCTTCCTTCCTTCTTTCCTCCCTTCCTTCCTTCTTTTTTCCCTCCCTCCCTTCTTTCCTTCCTTCTTTTCTCCCTTCCTTCCTTCTTTCCTCCCCTCTTTCCTTCCTTCCTTCCTTCCTTGTTTTCTCCCTCCCTTCCTTCCTTCTTTTCTTTCTCCCTTCCTTCCCTCTTTTCTCCCTTCCTTCATTCTTGCCTCCCTTCTTTCCTTCCTTCCTTCTTTCCTCCCTTCTTTCCTTCCTTCCTTCCTTCTTTCCTCCCTTCTTTCCTTCCTTCCTTCTTTCCTCCCTTCTTTCCTTCCTTCCTTCTTTTCTCCCTTCCTTCCTTCTTTTCTTTCTCCCTTCCTTCTTTCCTCCCTTCCTTCTTTTCTTTCTTCCTTCCGGGCAGGCCAGCTGACAGATGTTGTACAGTCTTACAGTCAGTCTTCTGCTCCATCATTACCACCTCTGCGTGAGAACCCCTGAACACGACACATACGAAGACTTCACAAACTGCAACCGCATCATTTCTGGTTCCACTGGAGCCTCGTATGAGCGTGTGTTCCACAGGGTTATTAATCATCACTGTGCTGTGTTGCAAATATACTGTACATAACTGCCGTTTCTGATGTGCAGAGCAGCAAGTCTGTAATGACATGGTTGTTTAATTAACAAGTCCATTACGACAAAGACGAGAGCTGAGCTGCAATAAGCTAATGAGTGTCTAAAGTCTGAAATGTGAAAAAAAATCGAGATTGGGGTACGGAAAAGTACACACTCTTAAAGTACTTAAAGTACACACTCGTGATTCTTAAAGTTTTACATACGAGGACAGGATTAATAAAAAATAAGAAACAGTTTTTTAACATCAGATAAATACCACCTCAGATAAATGAGCAGCACCCAGGACGTGTAGAGTTCTGAGGTGTTTAGCCGCAGCGTTTAGCCGGAGCCGACCTCGGGTCTTTACCTGGAACTACAGCTTATGTTCTGCATTAGCTGGTGTTGTTGGTGTCAGTGTCGTCCCCTGACTGTGAAGAGATCGTTGTGCATTCAATGGTCCGAGTCCTGTAGCTGCAAAATCAGCCCAAAACCATTACGACTGTAGAATAATTAACTCTAAATTGTTTGTAAAATGACCTCATTGGCCCTGTTAAATTGTTCAGCAAAAGCTGTTCCTCTAAGGCCACTGCTTCCCCTTTGTCGATGTGTTAGCACACCTGACTGCTTCAAACCTTAAGGCCCAGTCCCAATCCCCCCCTAGTCCTACTTTTCAGCACTACCCCTAAATTTTGCACGTTCCCGTGAGGGTAGTGGTGTCCCAATTCCTCTTTGCATGTAGGGCTAGTGGACATAACGAGGGCTAGTGGACATAACGAGGGCTAGTGGACATAACGAGAGCTAGTGGACATAATGAGGGCTAGTGGACATAACGAGGGTTAGTGGACATAACGAGGGTTAGTGGACATAACGAGGGCTAGTGGACATAACGAGGGTTAGTGTGTATGAATCTAGCCCTTCACAGCGATGGATTTCAGATGCTGACTTCGCGTCCGAGGACTAGAGAAATTTCCCAGAATGCTTTACGTCATCATTTGCAGACTGAATAAAAAAAAAAACATGACGGACATCTCTTTAGTGAATAAAATCAATATTTTGAGTTATTTTCTGCATAAAAATGCGTTTTGATTACAATACTAGCGAGAAATATATATTTTACTTTCATAATATTCGCTTGCTCGTTGTTGCGTTGTATCTTCAGATCTCGCCAGAATAAAGACTGATTTATGGTTCCGCGTTACACCAACGCAGAGCCTACGCCGTAGGTCACGCGGCGACGCGCGCCGTACGGTGCACGTCGCC
>NC_084594.1:4376106-4506131 GCF_033807715.1 Cololabis saira
TGCAGCTCGAATCTAGGCCACATCTTCAGATCTTTACTCTCGCCTCACATTATTATTGTACTTTTTGACATCTCAAAGCAGTTTAGCTGTCAGCGGGGAGCTGTGATAATGAAACGAGCACAAACACGTCCTGTGACATCATCACAGCCCTCATTGAGGCGGCAGCAGCAGCAGCAGCGGTGGATTTGCAGCATATGAGAATCACAGTTAATTCTCAGACACAAGGACGCTGCAAAATATGAATTAAAAAGCAGAATGCTTATTCTACTCACAGTTAAACGTATCAAAGCTGCAGTCCTGGCTCTCCTTTGTTGTGTTCTTTTCTGATGTTTTGGACTGCGGGGAAGGGGGGGCGGGGGGGGTGGAGATCAGCTAGGAGGCTTTAACCCTTGTACTGTCTTCGGGTCAAAATTACCTAATTCTCCTGTCCTTGTTTCCTCCTGCTCTCTCCTTCCTTTTTTCCATCCCCCCTTCCTCTTTTCTCCCTTCCTTCCTTCCTTCCTTATTTTTTCCCTTCCTACCTTCCTTCCTTCGTTCCTTCCTTCTTTCTTTTCCCCCTTCCTTCCTTCTTTCCTTCCTTCCTTCTTTCATTCCCTTCTTTCCTTCCTTCCTTCTTTTCTCCCTTACTTCCTTCTTTCCTTCTTTTTTCCCTTACTTCCTTCCTTCCTTGATTCCTTCTGTCCTTCCTTCTTTTCTCCCTTTTCTCCCTTCCTTCCTTCTTTCCTTCCTTCTTTTTTCCCTTCCTTCTTTCCTCCCTTCCTTCCTTTCCTCCTTCCTTCTTTTTTCCCTTCCTTCCTTCTTTCCTCCCTTCCTTCTTTGTTTTCTCCCTTCATTCCTTCCTTCTTTCCTCCCTTCTTCCATTCCTTCCTTCCTTCCTTATTTTCTCCATTCCTTCCTTCCTTCCTCCCTTATTCCCTTCCTTCCTTCCTTCCTTCCTTCCTTCCTTCCTTCTTTTCTCCATTCCTTCCTTCTTTCCTCCCTTCTTTCTTTCCTTCCTTCCTTCCTTCCTTCCTTCCTTCCTTCCTTATTTTCTCCATTCCTTCCTTCCTTCCTTCCTTCCGTCCTTCCTTCCTTCCGTCCTTCCTTCCTTCCTTCCTTCCTTGACCCTGAGACAGCACCAGGGTTAAAGCAGCTTGGGTCTGTGTTAAGGCCGTTCCTGGACCAGGTTTACGTTCCTCCCTCCCATGACGGGTCTGAACCCACATCTGTGGACGACACAGTGAACCGCGTTCTGAGACGTGGTTTCTGGAGGAGTTTGTGAGTTTCTGAGCCCACGCAGCTGTTTCCATGACTGAGTCTGTGTTTAATGCAGTGCCGCCTGAAGGCACGAACATGTAATATTGATTGACAGGGATTTCTCCCCAACTCTCCCAATCTGGATGATGTTACGCACCACCGATGATGAGATGCTCAAAATCTTCAACATTTTGCAGAGACAAGCATTTTTCTCTTTTTTTTTCATGGTTTGTTGACACTTGAACAGATTGCTGAGCTTTGCACATCGTCCCGAGAGACTCTTCCGCTCTAAGATGCTCGTTTTACTCCGTAACATCGTCAGTGATCTGTCGTCAGCCGTTAATTACACTTAGCTCTCCTCCGGGGGCGTCTGACCTTTGTTGATCTCGTCCCAACTTTTTTGAGATGAAATTCAAAGTAATTTAATTAAATGGTACATGTCTCACTTTTAATGTGTTGTTTAGTTCTATTGTAAATAAAAAGTAGGAACTATCAAATATGGACCAATCAGATGAAGGGTGGGTGCGCTTTTTGGCGTCTATCGTCGCCACGGTAACGCTTTTGACTGAGAAAAGTAATGCGCGTCGTCGCAGGATCGAGACGCGCATTTTGATGTATAACACACCTGGGTGCACGTTACGGTTCGGGCCACATTAACGGTTGAAGACATGGCATAAATTGCGGCAAAATTACACAATTAAGTCAAAATGTCTGACTTCCTGTTCGGTTTCGGCCATGGCGCCAAGAGACTTTTCTTTAAGTTGCAACATAATACAGGTGTGTAGCGATTTTCGTGCATGTACGTCAAACCGTATTGTGGGGCTTGAGACACATAGTTTTCTAGGGGGCGCTGTTGAGCCGTTAGGCCACGCCCATTAATGCAAACCATTAAATATCAAATTTATCGCCAGGTCTGGCTTGCGTGCAAAATTTGGTGACTTTTGGGGCACGTTTAGGGGGAAAAAAGGCCCTCCTTTCGTCGGCACTGTACGTGCTCGGGCCCTAATAACATATGTCTTGGGAGGAAAATCATGGAGTTCCTGGCACTGGATGATGAGTTTAGTCTGGTCAAGGACTGAGGTTTCAGAGGCTTGACTACAACAGCTGAGCCCCAACTACACAACACGGAGCAGGAGCCGCTCATCCGCCGCTACAAGAGCCGTTTGATCGTGTTTGATGCCACGACACAACCTGCTGAAAGCCGGTCCCGAGATAAGCAGCGAGCCAGCAGAGTTGCAACAGATGACGACGGCAGCCAAAGGTTACGCTGAGACGTTGGAGCAGCATCTGCTGCCTTCAAGGCCTCGTATTTTCCGGGAATGTTCATGCATTTTTCAACAGGGCAATGCAAAAACCACGTTCTGCTCACATTACAGACGCATTACTGAGGGAGAAGGAGGTACGGCCGCTCGGCTGGTCTGTAGTCCCGACATGTCCCCAGCAGGGAATGTCAATTTAGAAATGAAAAATGCAATAATGAAGACACCTTGCACGACTTAAGACGTGTTTGCAGGAAAAGTGGTGCAAAAATAACTGAAACACTTCTTTACCTGCCCTCCTCGCTGCCAGGATGCATTTAAATGCATTTCTACATTACAAAAAAGGTAGAAGCTTTAAGTTTTCATCTGTCTTTTGGGAGTGTGTTGTGAATTTCTTACTGGTCCTGTGAGGAAAGACACCAAATCAGTCATGCAGCATGAAACTTGAGGGGGAAACTGCAGTTATTCATGTAAACTCTTTATTTCATAACTCTCTCACCCTCTAATGTTCAATGATCTTGACCAAACTGCAGGAGGAATTAGTTGAATAACTGCAGGAGGAATTAATACTCACAGTAAACAATGAGTATTAAAGACGTCTTTCACTCTGAATGCTCTACTTTACCATCACATCACAGTCCTGAAAAGATAAAGGATTAAGGAGGATTAAGGCCCTGTCCCAATACTCCCACTACCCCTAGTTTTCATCCCTACCCCTAAATTTTGCGCGTTCTCGTGCGGGTAGTGGTGTCCCAACTCCTCTTTCCACCTAGGGGTAGTGAAGAAAACTAGTGTAGTGGCTATGAATCTGTCCCTACAGAGCAAGGTATTTCCGATGCTCTTGATCTAGGGACAGAAAAATTTCCCAGAATGTTTTTCGTCGTCATTTGCGGACTGAATCCAAAAAAAAAAAACATGGCGGACATTTCTTATTTTTTAGTGAATAAAATCAATATTTTGAGTTAGTTTCTGCATAAAAATGCGTTTTGATTACATTTCTAGCGAGAAATATATATTTTACTTTCATAATATTCACTCAGTGAATGTACATAATCACTCGCTTGCCCGTTGTTGCGAAGATCACGCCAGAATAAAGGCTGATTTATGGTTCCACGTTACACCAACGCAGAGCCTACGGCGTAGGTTACGTAACCTACGGCATAGGCTCTGCGTCGATGTTACGCGGCGACGCGCGCCGTACGCTACACCGTAGGCTCTGCGTCGATTTAACGCGGAACCATAAATCAGCTCCGGAGCCGGCAGGCAGAAATCCCGAAATTTTCGGAGCAAATTTCTTAACAGGCGTAGCTACAACTGTTAGATTTCATCTATTAAACCAACATTTATCTTCCTAAATGATTTATTTCAGCCAGCAGTAATTCTCCACAGAGCTGCTGCTGCTCCGAGCCGGCGGCTCTTCTCATTTCCGAAAACATCGGGTCAAATTTCTTAACAGACTTTATTTGGATAAACTGAGCCCAGGTTGGGGATCTTAACGGTTACTTTTACACCTGAAAACATATTAAAACTTAATAAAGTGGCATATTAACAGCGCTACAGCTGAAATTAAAACAGCTTTAGGGGTGGTGCTGAAAGTAGGAGTAGTGGGAGTATTGGGACAGGCCCCTGGGAAGATTTCAAGAGCCCTAAAATCTGTCCCTTCTTTTTTAGGGGTAGTGGTAGAAAGTAGGGGGTGTATTGGGATTGGGCCTTAACTTGTAAATGCTAAATCGTGCAATCGTACTATAACACCTTTGTAGGGACATACTGCACTTTACCTTAACCATCATAAGGAAGAACCACTACCACTACCATCATGCTTCACGAAGGTCGTAATGGAGAGATCATGGAAAAAAGACTGGGAAAGGAGAGTAGAAGGAGGAAATGTGCATATGAATGCACTAGTGGTACCAGGGCAACGTCAACAAGCTGGAAATCTTCTGTTGTGTCTTAAAGTAAAAGGGGGAAAAAAACAGGGCTGTCACTTTGTGTCTCTCAGCATAATAACAACGTGATGGCACAAAACAAACACGAAAAGATAAGTGGAGCTGAAGGAAAAGCGAGGAGGGCACACTAAACAACGTTATCTGTCTGTTTGTTTGCAATGAAAATGGGAGAATATCTGACAGCACAAGTGTGGTGGAAGTATTAGTTTAAGACTTTTTGAGGGGTTGATGGGACTTTTCCACAACCACCACGACTGGTTTACACACGAGACGATCCGGACATTGTGGTTTGGTGCCACCAGTATCAGGATCAGATGAAACTAAACAGTGTAACCCTTGTGCTGTCTTTGGGTCAAAATGACCAAATTCTTCTATCCTTCTTTCCTCCTGCTCTCTCCTTCCTTCTCCCTTCCTTCCTTCTTTTCTCCCCTCGTTCCTTCCTTCCTTCCTTCCTTCCTTCCTTCCTTCCTTCCTTCCTTCCTTCCTTCCTTCCTTCCTTCCTTCCTTCCTTCCTTCCTTCCTTCCTTCCTTCCTTCCTTCCTTCCTTCCTTCCTTCCTTCCTCCCTCCCTTGACCCAAAGACAGCACAAGGGTTAAACTGTTTAGTTTCATCTGATCCTGATACTGGTGGCACCAAACCACAATGTCCGGATCGTCTCGTGTGTAAACCAGTCGTGGTGGTTGTGGAAAAGTCCCATCAACCCCTGGCTGAGCTAGGAACATTAGGACGGTTGAGTAAAACTTTTTTATGTGCTCCAAAAGCATTTAATCATGTAGTTGGAACTGAGGTAAAGACACGGAGGTGCTATTGAACATTTTCTTTAGTTTTAGAAGAACCTTTTGAAAGAGTCCCGTGAGTCTCTTTCAGACGACGTGATTTCAGACCTGATTGTCCAGATGGACGAGCTTGTTGAGCGGTGGTTGGCATGGCAACAGTTGATCATTATCCATCAGGGGGATACCTTCTTCAGCTGCAGCCAATGAGAGGGCAAGGAAGGGAATCCCAAAGATGAAGACTCGCCAAAGGTGCCGTACCACCATGTGAGCAGGAAGCTGCTTCTTTTATTCGACACAGATATTTAACTCAACTTTAGTCCCCGCCGTGCAGACTCACGTAGTCATTCATGTCCATCCATTTTCTTTGCCTTTCCTTTTTTCATTTGTGCTCTGAACAAATCATAGCTTGAACTGTTGGTTTAGTCTTTCAGATCAGTTTCTTTTTTTTCTTTTTTTGTATGTGTGTGTGTGTATGTATATGTCTGTGTGGTTATGTGTGTATATATATGTGTGTGTGTGTGTGTGTGTGTGTGTGTGTGTGTGTGTGTGTGTGTGTGTGTGTGTGTGTGTATGTATGTGTGGCTATGTGTATGTATGTTCCGTGTGTATATGTATATGTCTGTGTGGTTACGTGTGTGTGTGTGTGTGTGTGTGTGTGTGTGTGTGTGTGTGTGTGTGTGTGTGTGTGTATATATATCTGTGTGGCTATGTGTGTGTATGTATGCATGCATGTATGTATGTGTGTGTGTGTGTGTACGTGGCTGTGTGTATGTGCGTGTGTGGCTATGTGTATGTGCGTGTGTGGCTATGTGTATGTATGTGTGTGTGCGTGCGTGCGTGCGTGCGTGCGTGCGTGCGTGCGTGCGTGCGTGTAATAATCCTGTCAAATCTCAGCAAGATCAGATCAGTTTCAAACATCAACTCATATGTGTTTTGTTGACAAAACACAAAAGAACACAAAAGAAAGATGAGTGACTTTAACTCCATCAGGACCAATCAGGGTCATGTGACCTAAACAAACCAGCGACCTGCTGACTAAACAATGCTAGGTCTGAAACCCACAGGTTTTCAAGACATTCTGTTTGAAATAGATCCCAAAATGAACAAATAATATTTGGAAAGGACTGAATCCCACAGCGTAAAGAAAAAACAGCAAACAATGAAGAAAACACTGCACAAACACATTGGAGTTAAACTGCTTCACAAATATTTACACGCCTGAATAAGGGCTGGATACGCGGGGAAACAAATGTCCGTAAGCTCTAATGTAAATATGACTCTTAACAAACATGCGGCAAAGCTGTAAATATGTAATCAAACAAACAATACTTGGATCGGCTCAATAAAACAAAAAGAGGCAAAGCAACAGAGCAAAAAACATAAATAGATCTGTTTAAGTCAAACATCCTCCTTCCTCCGTCTCAGACAGCCTCCGTTCTCTCCTTGACCTCCAATCTCTCTCTTCTTCTCTTCCCCTCGTTCCCTCCTGTCATCTAAATGTCAGACATTTCAACCACTGATTCATCTTCAATCTGCCCTTTTGTCCCTCTTCACGAGTCTCACCTTTCTCCTCCTCTCCATCTGAAACTCTTTTTTCTTCAGTCTGTCCTCCTTCCTTTTTTCTTTTCTATTTCAGTGTCTCATAAATCCCTTTCTGAGTCATTTATCTGGTCTGGTATCCCACATTCACCTTTTCTTTGTTGCTCTTTGTTAATTTTTCCCACTTGTCTCCTTTTATACCAACCCTCTCATCCATTTGTCTCATCCGTTTCTGCGGTCTCCAGTGGAGATGTCTTCGCTCTTAGAGCAGCTGACACAAGCAAAAACCAACAGCACCCACTGCTGCTTCAACTCTATACCGCAACAACAAACCACCACTCTCTCCGTTCAGCAACGGCAGCCGTGCCCAGTCATTGATGTTCATTTCAAATATTGTCATACATCTAAAATGTTGCAACAAAGAAAAGGTTTACAAACAGATCTGCAGGAAAAAAGTACCACATTTAAATAAGACAAAGACAGATGATACATGAATCCTGTGGTTAAGTTTGCTGCATATCTGCCCACATTTTAATGTGACTTAAAAGACCCAGATAGCGACATATTTGGCCCTCATCTGGGCTGCTTTTGGCACTTGTGGCTCAGTCATGGCTCTGACAAGTGCTATGTGGGACAGGCTTGTCCCAAGGGCCATGGACTGGGCCAGACTTTGGTTTTGGGTTGTGGTGTATCAGCTAGACGAGACTTCATCAGATACTATTGACATAGCTTGTGAAGGCCAGGCATTACTCAAAGAGCCACAGACAATGGGCTGTTGGGCCATTTCTGTTGAATATGATTGAGGAAGCCACACTCAACACCATCATCCATCCATCCATCCATCTCTCTCTATCGAGACATTGGTATGTCCTGGTTGAACAAACCCAAAAAGACCAGACGGAATCCTAACCAGATGTGCAAATCACCTCAATTAGTGGTGTAGCGACTGTACTCCAACTCCTTATGGGAAAACTGAACCGTTCTCTCAAAGGGTGAGTCCAGCAAACCTTTAGAGGAGGCCCATTTCAGAGGGTTGTATTTGTGAATATTGTATGTTTGTATATTCTTCAACAATTTTTGACCATAGTTCAAAAATTACCACCACACTACCACAAACATATGAATATTGTATGTTTGTATATTTTTCAACAATTTTTGACCATAGGTCAAAAATTACCACAACACTACCACAAACAGGTAAAAAGAGAGTCACGGCTTTTGGTTCAACTGGCTCTTGTTGAGGCATTGTCACACCATTGTGACGTGAAGCTCCAGCTTCCTACCTCCTGCAGGGCTGACACCTTTGAACTGGCCTCACCACAGACTTGAACCACGGGAATGCCATATGACGAAGTTCCTCACTAATTGATATAAACTAATTTGGCCACAGACTTGAATCACGAGAGCACCCTATGGGGTAATTTACAACTTACTGACATTCAGGCCAAATGCCCAATAACGGCATTTGGCCACAGATCACATCTGACTGTAAATTGCTTTTTGTCTCTCACGTTTGGTTTGTTTATTCCTGCCTTTTTGTGCTTTGAAATTACTATATAAAAGTCATGATTTCAAACCATTCGTGGTCAGCACACCCACTCAGACCCGATCTGTGTTGGTTTTGCTCACCGCCGGCTTACTGAAGTTTCTTGTGCTGGCCCCCCCTTTTCTTTTCTTTTTTCTCTTTTGTCCATGGTGCAGCATCCTCTGCCGGTGGTGAAGAGCATCTCTGAATGCAAAACACCGGATCCTGCAGCGTGGAAGTGAGAGGGGCAGGGTAACGGCTCGGTCAGGCGGGGGAGAGATTTGTCCCTCAAGACTCCTCTCCCTGGCCCTGCCCCTTCTCAACCTTTCCCTGACCCTAAACCTAACCTGGGACTTGCTGATTGGACCGGAGCTTCGGGAGCTGCGTGCTGGCCTGCGGTCCCCACCCCCGGTCATCCCGTTGCTGCTTCCACATGCCTGCGGTCCCCACCCCCGGTCATCCCGTTGCTGCTTCCTCCTGGCTGCGGTCCCCTCCCCCGGTCATCCCGTTGCTGCTTCCACCTGCCTGCTGTGCTGCTGACGTCCCCGACCCCCAGTCTGGCCCTCGGCAGGAGTGTCCCCCCTTATGGTCCAGGTTTCTTCCTCCTAAAGGGGAGTTTTTCCTTGCCACTGTTTGGCTTAAGGCTTTTCTCCCACTAGGGGAGTTTTTACCTGCCATTGTTTATGTAATAATTGCTCGGGGTTCATGTTCTGGGTCTCTGGAAAGCATCTAGAGACAACTTTTGTTGTATTAGACGCTATATAAATAAAATTGAATTGAATTGAATAAAACTCACTACACCACAGCAGCCTTCTAAACTGGATTTTATATTATTCTTCAACACTCTTCATCACAACAGACCAGTGTGCACCACTGCGGACACTGCACCGGTTCACCCGTTCATCTCCCGTCGCGGTGCCCAGAACACACCAGGATCCTTAAACTCCTCCATATGAGGCACCACTTCATTCCTGACCCAGAGAGCAAATCCCAGACTAAACCTCAAAGGAAACACTGGAATGGACAAGAGGGTCAGTTGGTTGACACTAGCATAAATGGACTACACTTAGACAATGACAAATGTGTGTTGATGTTTCCTGGGATTTTTTTTTAAAGGGGAATTAGACTTTTGTCTGAATCTAAAGGTGAAGCGGCTGAGCTGCTTCTAAAGTCCGCCTGATGGAGCTGCTGCTAACACACTGAACAATGAACAGGTACAGGGATAAAGAGGTGCTTTTGAATTTAGGTCAAAGACAAAATATGAGGAACTAAAAATACAGCAGCAGTAGAGAATCTGAATAAAACAATCACCTGCAAATAAATGTGTGGATTAAAAATTATCCCTCACTGTGTCTCTGCTGGGACAAGCGGATGAATGCCGCTTGGAGGACGGTGGAGCGGGTTGTTGGTTTGCAAAAACTCTAAAGTCCGGGATTATTCCTGGTTGGTGACAGTTGTGGTTTGTGTCTTTGTTTTGATTTATCCCAGGTTGGATATTTCAGTGAGATCAAAAGTTTATTGTTTTTCTGTGGCTTTCTGGTTGATTAGAATGGATGGATGGATGGACGGATGGATGGATGGATGGATGGTGGGATGGATGGATGGATGGATGATGGACGGACACATGGATGGATATATGGATGGATGGATGATGGATGGATGGATGGATGGATGGATGGGTGGATGATGGACGGATGCATGGATGGATGGATAAATGGATGGTTGGATGGATGGATGGATGGATGGATGGATGGATGCATGATGAGTGGATGGATGTGTCAGTGGTTGACATTTCCCCCAGTTTGTTTCTGTTTTGCCCCGCCTGTGTCCCATCTGCCCTGATTGTCTGCACTTGTGTCTCGTTATCCCCCTGAGTATATCTGGTCATTCCTTTGCTCCTCGTGGTTCTGTACTGTGCTTCCCTCCATGTGTCCTGCCTGTTTTTGCTCCAGTTTTTTGATCCCTGTTCCTGTGTGTTTTTGATCCTGCTAAGCAGCGCTTTGTTTTTGGGTTTGGAAAATAAACCCTTTTGTTGCGAACTCCTGCCTCGCTCTCCTGCATCTGGGTCCTCACCACACCAGTCGTGACAGGATGGATGGATGGATGGAGGGATGGACAGATGGGCCACTGAAAGTTGTTTTATCGTTAAGTAATTAATCCTTGATTGGATAAACCAGTGTAAATAAATCGTCCAGAAGAATGTCAAGTCTCAAGAAAACTACTTCCCAACTCAGTCTGCCACAAGAAGAAAGAAGAAAGACGTGCAGAACTTTGAGAAAGTCCCTTTTTAAACAGTTGTTTCGAACATAAAACAGTCAAAGGTGTCAGTTTTATCACATTGATGATTATTACATCAAATATTTACATTATGTTCATTTATGTCCATGAAAACAGACAACAGTGAGCCTCTTATAGCCTGTGCTGTTTCTGAGGATTCATCCACTGAAGTTCAGCTCATAAAACATTTAACTTACACAACTCCAAAAAAGTTTTATAAAAACTTTAAAACCCAGCATGACCCTGAGCATGAAGTGAAAGAAAGTATTCGCCTTGCTTCAAGGGACCCGTCCTGTCAGCGCATCGTTCTTTACAGAGGCTATATATCATTTGATTTTGTTGTTTTTTTATCATCTATACTTAAAATGAAGAGTAAAAAGTAAATTCCAGACGTCTACTTCACAAAAGTTTCAATGCTGCCAATCCAGCCCTGGAAAAGACACAGTGCAGCTTTAAAAGCTGAAAACACGCCGGGAATGAAACAACAAAATGTGAAGTCCGATTTACGAGAGGAGGCTGAGAGCGACACACAGAGTTCCTTGACAATGACAGCAGGTTTTGACGGAGCACGGTGTTCTCGTTGCTCCAAATAACGTCAAAAACCAGGGAGGAAGAGGAGGAGAAGGGGATTGTTTGATCTTCCTCTCACTGACGGGAGAGAAAAAACTCCACATCGCCACCACAGGAGCAGCAAGATGTCCTCAAATGTTCTGCTCAGAGCTGCCGGAGTCTCGACCACTTCTAAATAAAGTTGCTTTTGTCGACAAAAATTACGACTAAATATCGTCGTCAACAAAGCTTTTTCACCTGAGGAAAACGAGACGCAACTAAAATAATGGTCATGTGACGATAACGATAATTAACCCTTGTGCTGTCTTTGGGTCAAAATGACCCAATTCTTCTATCCTTCTTTCCTCCTGCTCTCTCCTTCCTTCTTCCTTTCCTCTTTTCCTCCTTTTTTACCCTCCTTGAATTGAAACAGGCTGACAGAAACAACAGTACTTCTGAAGATCGAGACTCTCCTAGCCGTCATTCAAGAGGACTGAGATCCTGGACGTGTGTCCTGAACCGTCCTGACCCCAACCCAAGGTCCCTCATATGAAACTGTAAGCACAGAGAAGATTTAGCCCATCACACTTAGTTCAGAGTGTCTTGACTCCATTCGTCGCTGCACAGGAGGTGAAGGAAACTCCAAGGTAATGTCAGGTGAGTTCCATACGAGTTTTGCAGCAGTAGAGAGATACTTGATCTTCCATCTAAAAAACAGCAGTTCTCTGGTGAAACTTTTAAGCTACTTTCACATAGAACGCCGGGGTGGCGCAGACTCGGCGCAGAGTCGGCGCAGGTGGAGCAGAGTCGGCGGCGAGTGGGCGCACACTCAGCACAGAGCAGCGCCCATATTCGTTGCAAGTTGCTTGGCGACCGAAAAAAAGTTTTTCCAATCTGGGGCCGTTTTCCTATTCATTGTGTATGTGCTGCTGCTGCGCAGGGGTTTGCGCCGAGGTCGGCGGCGCGCAACAGGGCGCATGCCGCCGGGTTGCCGCCGGGTTGCCGCCGGGTTGCCGCGGCAGCAAGGGCGCACGACGGCGCAAGACAGCACAAGCTGCCGCTGCGAATTGAACATTTTTTAATTTCACCGTGCGCCCTGTCACAGCATCTCGGCGGTGTCCAATAGGAGAGAAGGTGCTGGAGGGAGAAAAAAAAACTTGCAGCTTGTAGATCAGAGACGATCAAGATGGAAGAAAGAATGATCTTGGCTGTGAGTCTGTGTGAGGAGCTGTGGGATACAAGACTGCAGCCTATCGGGACATCAATAAAAAGGGACACAAGTGGAGAGAAATCTCCCAGAATTCGGACATACCTGGTGTGTTTAAAAGTGGTAGAAATGTGATATTCTAAATAAAATATAGCATTTCCATGCCTCATATCAGGATCAATTGAACCATTTATCAATATATGGTTATGAAACTTTTTTTCGGTCGCCAAGCAACTTGCAACAAATATGTACGCGATGCCCTGCTCTGCTCCCTGCTCTGCGCTGTCTCTGCGCCCACCCCGGCGCAAACCGCGTTCTAGGTGAAAGCCGCTTTGCGCCCTTGCTGCCCGGCGGCGTGCGTCCACTTGCGCCCTATGCCGCCGCGCAAACTCGGCGGCGTGCACCCTGTTGCGCACCGCTGACCTCGGCGGCAGACCCCTGCGCTCTTGCGTGGAGGCAGCACATACACAATGAATGGGAAAGCCGGCGGCGGCTGCCGCTGTGCGCCCTCTATGTGAAAGCAGCTTTAGTTCTGAAGGTGTTAGTAAAACACATAGGTGATGATGCCTCTACTTCAGGTTTTCATGCAACACTTGTTAGTTGTCGTGCCCGTAAAGACCCGCCGGCTCCGCTACCTTCCATCCATCACCGTGGTCTGCCGGCCAGTCCACCCCTTGACCGAGGTGACTCCGAGTGGAAGCAATTTGCCGGTTTTCCTGTCAGAGATTGCCGAGTTGGCCGAACCCTTGATAAAGTGATTGCTGTCTCTCTCCTTCTCTTTTTCTCTATTTCTCTCTCAGCCCACAGTCGGTGTTCCACCCCCACAGAACCGTCAAGTACCCATCAAGACAAGCACTTTCCGTCAGACAGCTAAGAGTTTACAGCAGCTCACCAGCATTGTGAAGAGGTAGAAGAGAGGCCACTGCTGGCGCTGATTATATAAAATAATGCTCAATTACGTGGCCGCCTCTGTGAAGTATGTTGCAGGAAGTTCTTCCAGTGGTGTTGTCAGACTACACAGCAGAACTTTTATCTGACTGCATCAATTCACAGGATATTTATCTGAGAAAGGATGTTGGACTTGGGAGAGCTGAGATAATCTAAGGCCCAGTCCCGATACACCCACGACCTTTACTACTTTTCAGTCCTACCCCTACATTTTGCGCGTTCCTGTGAGGGTAGTGGTGTCCCAATTCCTCTTTGAATATAGGACTAGTGGCCAAATCGAGGGCTAGTGTGTATGAATCTAGCCCTACAGAGCGAGGGATTTCAGATACTGACTCACCGACCGAGGGCTAGAGAAATGTCCAAGAATGCTTTACTGTATGTCATCATTTGCAGACTGAATCAAACGAAAAAACATGGCGCACATTTCTTATTTTTTAGTGAATAAAATAAATATTTTGAGTTAGTTTCTGCATAAAAAAGGAATTATGATTACATTTCTAGCGAGAAATATATATTTTACTTTCATAATATTCACTCATTGAATGTAATCACTCGTTTTTTCAGATCTCGCCAGAATAAAGGCTGATTTATGGTTCCGCGTTACACCAACGCAGAGCCTACGGCGTAGGTTACGCGGCAACGCGTAACCTACGCCGTAGGCTCTGCGTCAATTTAACGTGGAACCATAAATCAGCTCCCGAGCCGGCGACTCTTCTCATCCCCGAAAACAGCGGATCAAATTTCTTAACAGGTGTTATTTGGATAAACTGAGCCCAGGTTGGGGATCTTAACCGTTACTTTTACGCCTGAAAATATATTAAAACGTAATAAAGTGGCATATTAACAGCGCTACAGCTGAAATTAAAACAGCTTTTAGCTCTGGGCTTCCTGATATGGTGTGACGTATGTGCAAACGTAACTACGCAGTCGCTTACGTACCCGAACGTAAACCACGCAGTGACATAGCAAGTGGTGTCCCAATCCCTAGGGAAGATTACAAGGGCCCTACCTATTTTTAGGGTTAGTGTTAGAAAGTAGGGGGTGTATTGGGATTGGCCCTAAGACCGGTTCAGTCGACACTACAGAGTTTGAGATGGACTCGTCCAAAGAGACTCCAGAACCGGGCTCTTCAGGACTGATCCGGCGTCTTGCACGTTTTAGGCCACGTTTCCACAGAGCCGGGTATTTACAAAAAAGGATATTTCCCCCTCTACGTTTTGAAAAATACCACCATTTACACGAAACCCGCATGAATATGCTGTTAAGGTGCTATGAGCAGCCAAACCTACAGGGGGCAGTGTAACGAGAAGATAAAGTCATGCTAGCCAATCAGAATCCTGGAAAAAACATCAACAAATGACGTTGCCAAACAAATTGTAAACACAGGTCGCCACATGATGCTGGTGACGTTTCTGTCGCATAATGTGTCATTCTGCAGCCTAATTGTCCGTTTCCCTCTGTTTTCAAGCAAACGTGAAGACGGAGTTTTTGCAAATCTCCACTTTGGCCGGAGTTTTCAGGAATGATCGTTTTTGGTGATTTTGAGCTTCGTTTTCGTGTAAACGAACGGCCAAAACGCATGAAAACACCACCGTTTTTGCTACGTGGAAACGGGGCATTAGATGCATCATCATGATATAAATGTTTGCATTGTTAGCAAACTTGCTCAGACCTTAACGACAAGCTGATTGTGACAGATTAGTCTCTGTCTGAGTGTTTGTGCTGCTAAGCAATACAGTGATTGTGATTATTGTTTCGTTTGCATCTTCGATTCTCCGTCCCACTGAAGGTGCACTATTCTGCTGAATCATGTGATTTTCAGAGATCTTTACTGTATCTACACAGGAATTGTCATTTGGAAGCTGCCTTCATTGTACGGCTGATTAGTTCATGGAAAACATCTGGCTCGGGCTGCAACGATGCTCTGATTGGTCCATTACCTGGCCAGGAGTCAGGAGACTTTGTAAGACTTTGACTTTGTAAGACTTTGTAAGTAGAAATGGTTCAGTAAGGGACGGCAGATATCTTCAGGCAGTTTTAGTCTCCTGCTGCAAAGAAATTTTGTCCAGGTGGCTAATACTCCCCTCACTAGATTTCCAATTTTTAAAAGTTAAACAAAAGGACACTTTATACTTTTAAAAAAAGAATTAAAAACTGCTGTATCGTTGTAAAATGAACTTTCAAACTTGATCCAATCTCATGAGAGTTAATTCAAACCCCAGTGTGTGTTGGACAAAGCAAAGTAAAAGTTTATTTTCAAAGCACAATCTTCTCCACATGTTCAGACATCTGAACACCACCCAAACAAGAGGAAGACATTGTGTCATGAGATGTTGGATAACAACACCTTTTTTCTAGTGAAAACCTGAACACAGACCTGCAGATATGGATTGTTCTGCCACCATCGAAATGTTTGCAAGAACTGGACCAGAAATACAAAAAAAACACACCTGAGAAATCTAAAAACCCCTGGGAAAACAAAAAAAAACTAAAAACACACCTGAGAAAAATAAAAACACCTGGGAAAACTAAAAAACTAAAAACACACCTGAGAAAACAAAAAAAATTAAAAACACACCTGAGAACTAAAAACACACCTGGGAAAACTAAAAACACACCTGTGAAAACTAAAAACATACCTTAGAAAACTAAAAACAGACCTGAGAAAACTAAAAACACACCTGACAAAAACTTAAAAAACACCTGAAAAAACTAAAAACACACCTGAAAACTAAAAACACACCTTAGAAAACTAAAAACAGACCTGAGAAAACTAAAAACACACCTGAGAAAACTAAAAAAACACCTGAAAAAACTAAAAACACACCTGAAAAAACTAAAAACATACCTTAGAAAACTAAAAACATACCTTAGAAAACTAAAAAACACACCTGAGAAAACTAAAAACACACCTGAGAAAACTAAAAACAGACCTGAGAACTAAAAACACACCTGGGAAAACTAAAAACACACCTGAAAAAACTATAAACACACCTGAAAAAACTAAAAACACACCTAGAAAAACTAAAAACACACCTGAGAAAACTAAAAACACACCTGAGAAAACTAAAAACAGACCTGAGAACTAAAAACACACCTTAGAAAACTAAAAACAGGCCATAAGACGTGATTAAAAAGGTATTACCTTTATAAGGTTTAACTACCTCACCTCCCTCCCTCTTAAGTAGACATGAGTGCGTCTTTTATTTATAAAAAACGATTAGCTTAGACATCATCTTAAGGTTTAAGTAAAGCTCCATGTGCAATCAAACTGAAGGTTGTGGCTTCCTCAAACAAAGCATTCATCATCATACAGGACACGCCCCTTTCTTATCTCTCTTATTATGCATTTTAGGTCAAAGTGAGTTTTGTCTTCAGTTAGACGTCATGAGGGCAACCTCGTTTCAGCAACGACTACCAGTAAGAAGCCATGAATTGTGTTGATCCCTCGGGCAAAACCGGGTCTCTTGCTGCAAAAAGACAAGAGCCCCTGAAGAGTCTCAGCAGCAGCAACACTGGTATCTGTTAAAAATAAACTCCTCTTCATCATCTTTCATCTACAGTTAGAGGTTGTTATTAGGATTTTTTTAACCCTTGTGCTGTCTTCGGGTCAAGGAAGGAGGAAGGGAAGAAGGGAGGAAAGAAGGAAGGAAGAAAAGAAGGAAGGAAGGGAGAAAAGAAGGAAGGAAGGAAGAAAGAAAAGATGGAAGGAAGGAAGGAAGGAAGGAAGGAAGGAAGGAAGGAAGGAAGGAAGGAAGGAAGGAAGGAAGGAAGGAAGGAAGGAAGGGAGAAAAGAAGGAAGGAAGGAAGGAAGGAAGGAAGGAAGGAAGGAAGGAAGGAAGGAAGGAAGGAAGGAAGGAAGGAAGGAAGGAAGGAGAAAGGAAGGAAGAAAGGAAGGAAGGAAGGAAGGAAGGAAGGAAGGAAGGAAGGAAGGAAGGAAGGAAGGAAGGAAGGAAGGAAGGAAGGGAGGGAGAAAAGAAGGAAGGAAGGAATGGAGGAAAGAAGGGAGGAAGGAAGGAAGTAAGGAAGGAAGGAAGGAAGGAAGGAAGGACGGAAGGGAGAAAAGATGGAAGGAAGGAAAGAAGGAAGTAAGGAAGGAAGAACGGAGGAAAGAAGGAAGGAAGAAAAGAAGGAAGGAAGAAAAGATGGAAGTAAGGAAGGAAGAAAAGAAGGAAGGACGGAAGGGAGAAAAGATGGAAGGAAGGAAGTAAGGAAGGAAGAACGGAGGAAAGAAGGAAGGAAGAAAAGAAGGAAGGAAGGAAGGAAGAAAGAAGGAAGGACGGAAGGGAGAAAAGATGGAAGGAAGGAAAGAAGGAAGTAAGGAAGGAAGAACGGAGGAAAGAAGGAAGGAAGAAAAGAAGGAAGGAAGGAAGAAAAGAAGGAAGGAAGGAAGGAAGGAAGGAAGGAAGGAAGGAAGGAAGTAAGGAAGGAAGGAAGGAAGGAAGGAAGGAAGGAAGAAAGAAGGAAGGACGGAAGGGAGAAAAGATGGAAGGAAGGAAAGAAGGAAGTAAGGAAGGAAGAACGGAGGAAAGAAGGAAGGAAGAAAAGAAGGAAGGAAGGAAGGAAGGAAGGAAGGAAGGAAGGAAGGAAGGAAGGAAGGAAGGAAGGAAGGAAGGAAGGAAGGAAGGGAGAAAAGAAGGAAGGAAGTGAGAAAAGAAGGAAGGAAGGAAAGAAGGGAGGAAGGGAAAAAGGAATGGAGAAAAGAAGGAAGGAAGGAAGGAAGGAAGGAAGGAAGGAAGGAAGGAAGGAAGGAAGGAAGGAAGGAAGGAAGGAAGGAAGGAAGGAAGGAAGAAAAGAGGTAGGGAAGAAGGAAGGAGAGAGCAGGAGGAAAAAAGGAAGGAAGGGAAAAACAAAGGAAGGAAGGAAGGAAGGAAGGAAGGAAGGAAGGAAGGAAGGAAGGAAGGAAGGAAGGAAGGAAGGAAGGAAGGAAGGAAGGGAGAAAACAAGGAAAGAAGGACGGAAGGAAGAGAGAAGGAAGGAAAGAGCAGGAGGAAAGAAGGAGGGAAGGGAGAAAAGAAGGAAGGAAGGAAGGAAGGAAGGAAGGAAGGAAGGAAGGAAGGAAGGAAGGAAGGAAGGAAGGAAGGAAGGAAGGAAGGAAGGAAGGAAGGAAGGAAGGAAGGAAGGAAGGAAGGAAGGAAGGATAATGCCCCAGAGGAAATTCTCCAACATGCTCAGACTGCAATATCCGATGTCTCCGTATACATGGCGTTAACATTACGACTGTGAACGGATTATCTGGGTGTTGCTAATCCGATTATTAAATGTCCAATATAAATCCCAAGTAGATCGGATTGAAGTCTTTACGTGCAGTTTAAAAGTCTGAACGATGTCTTATACGATCAGAAATCCCATTGAACTGCTGCATGTAAACGTACCGACTGCAATGGCTGTCCCTAATGGGCCCCCCCTTACTCGCCGGCATCGGCAATAGTGATTCACAACTGGAAAAAATGAGGCGAACAAATCCCTCTGGACACATGAAAAGAAAAAACACAAGAGGATGAAAAGACAAAAGGTGACAGTGGTACGAATGTGAAAGCTATTTTAAAACATTATAAAAAAAGTAATGCTGCGAGCCAACCTGCCACTTTCTCCCAAACTCCCAGTCCTCCACCGAGCAAGTTTACTTCACATTAAAGTCGTGTAAAGTGAATTCAGCCACATAAGAAGTTAGTGTGGAAGTAAAGTTTGCATTAAGGTTGTTATTTATTATTTATGTTATATGTTAATTGTTTAATACAATATTTCATTACTAATCTGTGGTCCTGGACTTCATTCATCATGATTCTGGGGGGCCCCGTGGTCTCTCCTGCCCGGGGCCCCCAGGGGTTCTAGAAACACCCCTGGGTGTGATTACTATACCAACTTCCTGTTTTCACGTGCTAAGAGCATCAAAATGCTCATCTGAAGCTGCAGATCATCTGCTCTCCGAGCAAAAACAAGCAACGAATCAGCAGGATCAGTGCAAACACCGACGTTTCACTGTGTCACAAAACATGCTGGTCTTTTAAACAACGCTGACCCTTTTCCTGTAGTTACATAACCACTTCTGCTGCAGAGACATCTGAAATAAAAAGCATTGATGACAGAAGGTGACATGTTTAGGTGCGCTTGAGTGTCTCTGAATGAGAAGAAGCTAAACCGAGACTAAGGGCCAGTCCCAATCCCCCCCTAGTCCTACTTTTCATCCCTACCCCTAAATTTTGCGTGTTCCCGTGAGGGTAGTGGTGTCCCAATTCCTCTTTGCATCTAGGGCTAGTGGACATAACGAGGGCTAGTGGACATAACGAGGGCTAGTGTGTATCAATCTAGCCCAGGGGTCGGCAACCCGCGGCTCTAGAGCCGCATGCGGCTCTTTAGTGCTGCCCTAGTGGCTCCTGGAGCTTTTAAAAAATGTTTGACCTTTTATTTCCTTTTTTTTCCCCTTTCTCCTTCTTTATTTTTTTCATTTTTTTTCTCTCTTTTTCCTTTTTTCTCTCTTTTTATTTTTTTTTTCCTTTTTTTATTTTTTCTTCTTTTTCCTTTTTTTCTTCATTTTTCCTTTCCTTTTTAATCTCAACATTTCGACTTTTTTTCTCAAAATTTTGACTTTTTTCTCAACATTTCGACTTTTTTCTCAAGATTCAACATTCAACATTAATCTTGACATTTCAACTTTTTCTCGAAATTTCAACTTTTTTCAAAAGAAGAAAAAAAGGGAAAAAAGAGAAAAAAAGGAAAAAAAGAAAAAAAGGAAAAAAAGAAAAAAAAAAGGAAAAAAGGAAAAAAGAAAAAAAATTAAGTTGACTTTACTTGCAAATTAATTTTGTGCATACTAAAAATGAAGTAGTTTATACAAAGACTAGTCTTTCTTGATCTACATAAAAATCTCATGCGAAAAAGCCTTAATTTGTGGTGTTCTATTTAAACAAATAAAGCATTTTTCATCTAAACGTTGGTCAATCTGCCCAATAGATTAAAATTGTTAAAGGAAAAGTAAATTTTACATAAATACTGCTTGTTGAGGAAAAAATTAACAATGTCTTGTTTTTAAAACAAATGCAGATTAAGTTCAAAACTAGATGTATTCATGTAAAGCAACAAACTTCATTTTTAACTGTTAATATCACAGATTTAAACATGTTATATTTACATGCGCTTAGATTTATTTTTTTCAGTGTGGGGATCTATGATCCTGAACTTGAGAGGGTTCTGGTGGCCTTTGCCTCGTCCAGCAGAAAGTAGATCCTCACGCAATCAAATAAAACTAAGGCATGATGGAAAATGTGACTAATACAAGAAAGCTTAAAACACGCCGGGAATGAAACAACAAAATGTGAAGTCCGATTTAGGAGAGGAGGCTGAGAGCGACACACAAAGTTCCTTGACAATGACAGCAGGTTTTGACGGAGCACGGTGTTCTCGTTGCTCCAAATAACGTCAAAAACCAGGGAGGAAGAGGAGAAGGGGATTGTTTGATCTTCCTCTCACTGACGGGAGAAAAACTCCACATCGCCACCACAGGAGCAGCAAGATGTCAGAGCTGCCGGAGTCGAACTCTTCTGAATAAAGTTACTTTGGTCAAGGAAAATTATGAATAAATATCGTCGTCATCGAACCTTTATCATCTGAGGAAAACGAGACGGGATGCAACGAAAATGCTGGTCATGTGACGATAACGATGATTAAATATATAATGCAAATATATATTTAACACCAAACTGAGATGCTACAATGGCAGCGGTGGATGTTTGGAATAAGTTGAGAGGGATTTGAAATCATGTAGAACCATAACC
Source organism: Cololabis saira (assembly GCF_033807715.1). Taxonomy (NCBI): domain Eukaryota; kingdom Metazoa; phylum Chordata; class Actinopteri; order Beloniformes; family Belonidae; genus Cololabis; species Cololabis saira. The sequence continues at coordinate 4,397,144 of NC_084594.1, forward strand.
TTATTTAAAAAAACATTGAAAAGAAGGATGATTTCTCTATATCAAATTAATGAGTGGCTTGCTATGTTGATTTGGTTATTCATTTAATTGGTGATTTGATTTGATTATTTAAGGATGAAGGAAACATGTAGACTGCACCTTTTATTTTGTATTTTTCTTATTTCTTGAGGAATCTTTGTTCTCCCCATGGAGGCAATTTGTTTTACTGGCAGTCTAATCTCTTATTTCTTGCTTTTATTTCATTACTTTAAATAATCTTTTTGAGGGTAGGCAAATAATAAGCTTTGCTTCAGTCTACAACTTTTTCAGTCTAGATGTTATTTGTGTATTGGAAACTTTATTGTAATGTTTTCTTTGAACAGTGTATTCGTTTCCTTGTTGTCATTTTTATTCTTTACTTTGTGATGTCATGACCGAAATAAACTAAATGTCGTAGCGGCATTTAGTTTTTAGTAGTAGTAGCATTTAGTAGTTCCTTCAAACCGTAAGTGGCTGCAGTAAACAGATATTCATCTTAAAACACTTCAAACAAATATTTACAAACGTATTCATTGACAACATTACCTTTTTCCTCTCTAACTGAGACACTATAACAAAAAAATAGTGTCTCATTTCATCTACGTTGTAATCTCACACGCGCAGCAGCTGCAGCAGCAAAAAGAAACGACAAAAACCGTTAACTGCGACGGAGGATATCCTGTCCGAACATTCAAAATAAAAGTCCCTTTCAAAATAAAGTTTTCCTTTCATCCTTTCAAAGGATCGTTCATCCTTTCAATTAACAGGTGCTAAAATAATTTAAATCATAAATATTTATACAAGAGAAGTAACTGAATAAAGAAAGGACCAAATAAGGGCACTGTCCTTTACAGGCAGTAAGGTGCTATGCAAAATAAAGTTGCTTACTGACTTTTCAGTATTAGAAACAAAGCAGTGCACTGTCCTGGTTTATATAAAACATGTTATTAATGTTCATGCACTTTAATTTGTCCAGTTGTTCAGTGTTTACATTTACAAGCCTAGCAGGCAGTGAGGAAATATACAAATGCACTTTCTTTGTACATTGTATGAAGTTTTGGCATTGAATAAATGCATAACTACAGACGTTTTCCTTTTTATGGGTAATTTTTCTTTTTCAGTCACATATATCGTTGATGAAATTTCTTACAATATATCGAATATCGTAGATATGGTGTATCGTGTGTATCGTTATCTTGGGCCACATATCGCCACAGTATTGAATGGTGAGTTACTCGTATCGTCCCACCCCTAGTGGAAAATGTATCTTGCATAATGATCGTATCTGATCCTGCGGTCCACTCCACTGCAGCGACTGCTCATGTTTCTCTCTTTCGTCTGTCGACTGGGAAACAACATCCTCACCTTCACTCGACTTTCTCCTAGTTTCACACCAGCAGCCATCTTTATTGGTTCTGGTAAAGAGACTCTTGTGCATGATGAAAGCTCATCTTTTTACGTGCACGGTGGAGACGGTGCGTTCGTGTCGAGGGCTTCGCTCCTCTGTGGGATGACTTCCTAAAAAAGTCCAACTGTGAATTTAAAATCTCCGTGAAGTGAGAGTGCGCGGGCGGAGAAGAGAAGCTGAACCTTTCTCCGACTTCAAAGACCTTCAAGTGCTTTTACTACATCCTTTGGCTGATATCCCCCCCACCCACTCGCCCCGGCATGTGTGCATAATTTAACCTAACGTTTCCTTTTGTTCACCAGTGTAGGTTTACGAGCGAATACAACCCTGCAACTTCAAGTTCCTGTCAGCCCAAAGGCTGACTCTCCTGCTGCAGGTGGATGTTACAAACGGGTTTGAAAAAAGTCCTGGTTCTCACGTGGTCCAGATGTTTAACCCTTAACACTTGTGCTGTCTTCCGGTCAAGGAAGGAGGAAGGGAAGAATTAGCATGATAAGGCTGTACGGTCCTTTAGGGCCAATCGGGCCGAGTGTTTGTAAATTTGAACGATGTCTCTACGATAAAGTTCGGCCGAGCAATAAGCATCCGAATTTTCGCCTTTTTTTTTGCTTTTTGGCATCTAGCGTTGCCACGGTAACACTTTTGACTGAGAAAAGTAATGCCCATCAAGGCATGATGGAGACGCATCTAACGATGCATGGCATGCATGGGTGCACGTTGCGGTTCGGGCCGCATTACCGGACGAAAAAAGCGTGCGGAATAATAAGAATAAGGCAAGGGGAAACCTTTTCTGTATACTAATATATCGCCTTCATTTTCATGTTTTTCCTCGTTTTTTCGGGCGTGTTTTATTTTTTGGGGATTTTTTTTCTTCCACATCAGAGCGGGGTCATGCTGTACACCCGCTGGTGAGACGTGGGACTTTTGCGACTTTAGGTTGTTAGCAAAATGCTAGCAACATTGCCCTTTGGGCCATTCTGGACGATTGCAATATGCCAAGTAGTGGCATGCCCATATTAATAAGAAGAAGAAGAAGAAAAGGAGGAGGATGAGAAGGAATGAGGCCAACGGGGGTGTGGAACTGGTATGAGAGTGACAACACGTCTTTTTTGGGACTCAACGCAGCGGGGAAGACGTTTATCCCTCAGTCTGAAGTTGCCGCCTCACACCTGAGGTCTGAGCACTTTCAGACAGAAATAGATCCAGTCATTCGCTCATAAAACCACGACAACAGAAGCTTTTACTAAATATAGTTGGGAGGTACTTTTAGTAGAAAGAAATCTATTTTTATTTGTCTTTAGTAGAAGTGCATCAGCTGACACGAGGGACGGATACCAGGTAGCGAGAGCAGCTTCTGGTCATGACGTTAAACACCGAGCAGGTTCTGCTCTGATATTTCATCACTGTCCTACCGGCAGCAGCTCTGTGTTCGCTGTGATCGTTTCTGATCATCTTCTTACGTCCAGATCCTTTGGTGACCGTCCTGCACTTCAGCCTTTGTGGACGACGTTTGGCTGCAGGCTGATTTTACTCTTTTTAATCAAACGACTCGATGTTGAAGAGCGTCCACTCACTTTCCACCTGACGGGCCTTTAATCCCTTCATCAGGGAGAAAATACACTTATTCTGCAGCAGCAAAGATTAAGGACTGATGACCTTTTACAAAAAGAGAGAGAAAATGGTTGGAATGAAAATGAATCCTCCACTAACAACAGCCCATGAAGCTAAAATTGGTTATTTTGTGATTACTAATACTGATGTTACCTGTTGTTAAGATAGAAGTGATATAGATCCTCATCTGTACTCAGGCTTTACATATCAGGATATTATTTCTTTTTAAATATCTCACATCTTAAACTGAGATGAATAAAGGCTTGAGCTTTTGCCCCGTGTCATTATCTGTGCTAAAATGCAGAGGCCTTGCAGGACATGTAAGTACCGCTTACTGACTCGCCAGCAACGACGGGGATAAGTAGCAGCAGGAGTTTCTAATCAATGGACTTGATTTAATCTCGTCAGCAGGTCTGAACACCTGCAGGGAAGCAGATGTGTTGGCAGGTTTCCCGCCAGGAAGGAAAGATATCGGCACACTGAAAAAAATAAATCTAAGCGCATGTAAATATAACATATTTAAATCTGTGATATTAACAATTAAAAATGAAGTTTGTTGCTTTACATGAATACATCTAGTTTTGAACTTAATCTGCATTTGTTCATAAACCAAAGACATTGTGCATTTTTTCCTTAACAAGCAGTATTTATGTAATCCCAGTAATCTTTTCATTTACACAAACAACAAGCAATGATCTGGTTGTATTTACTTTTCCTTTAACAATTGTAATCTATTGGGCAGATTGACCAACGTTTAGATGAAACATGCTTTATTTGTTTAAGTAGAAACCAGAGTAAAAAATATCTTGCTTGATCTACTTTTAAAAATTAAGGCGACTTTTTCGCATGATATTTTTATGTAGATCAAGAATGACTAGTCTTTGTATAAACTACTTAATTTTTAGTATGTACAAAATTAATTTGCAAGTAAAGTCAACTTAATTTTGATTAATAAAGTAAACTTAACACAATTAAGTTGACTGTACTTGCAAAATGTATTATTTACATACAAAAAAATTAAGTAGTTTATACAAAGACTAGTCTTTCTTGATCTACATAATAATCGCATGCAAAAAGTTGCCTTATTTCTTAGTAGATCAAGCACAATATTTGTATCAATGCATGAACTTAGAGGAGCAACTGTTGATGCCCGTTCATTATGTGACTCCATACAGGGAGCGAGACAACCGTTGGTCTTCATAGAGCTGAATCTTCCATGGAGTTCACCCCGATGTCAGGCTGTGCAACGGAAAAAAAACACCAGAGCTGCATTTTGAGTCTGTATCTTGCTGATGGATGTGAGCTAAAGTTGCATCGTGGGTAAACTTTGCTAAAGCGTCATCTGAAGAGACTCAATATTCTGCAGCGCCCTGAATTCATGAGTAAAAAGAATAAAAGGCCTCAACTCCGGCCCAAGAACATGTCCAAATGTCAGCGTGAACACGAGCCTCATGATGCGCGGAGGAACGTGTTCGTGGTCGGAGGAAAAGGTCAGTTAAAGCCTGGCCGTGCCTGAACTCTGACATGTGGGGGTTTTATCTGCAGCTGCAGTGACGCTACCACTTTATCTACCGCCGTTGCAGATTCTCTGGAATCCAATGACAAGACGCAGATCGGAGGTGACGAATGTCTCCGATAAGAAAACTGCAGCTCAGCAGCTCGGGAGGAATTCAGGTTCCAGGACACAGAGATGAAGCCGGATGAGAACAGGCTGGAGGAGAAACCTGGTCCTTTATAACCCTGGTACTGTGTTTGGGTCAAAATCACCTCATTCTCCTGTCCTTCTTTACTCCCTTCCTTCCTTCCTTCTTTCCTCCTTTCTTTCCTTCCTTCTTTTTTCCCCTCCTTCCTTCTTTCCTTCCTTTTTTCCTTCCTTTTTTCCTCCCTTATTTCCTTCCTTCTTTTCTCCCTTCCTTCCTTCTTTTCTCCCTTCCTTCCTTCCTTCCTTCCTTCCTTCCTTCCTTCCTTCCTTCCTTCCTTCCTTCCTTCCTTCCTTCCTTCCTTCCTTCCTTCCTTCCTTCCTTCCTTCCTTCCTTCTTTCCTTGTTTTCTCCCTTCCTTCCTTCTTTTCTTCCTCCTTCTTTCCTTCATTCCTTCTTTCCTTCCTTCCTTCTTTTCTCCCTTCTTTCCTTGCTTCGTTCCTTCCTTCCTTCCTTCCTTCCTTCCTTCCTTCCTTCCTTCCTTCCTTCCTTCCTTCCTTCCTTCTTTCCTCCCTTCTTTCCTCCCTCCCTTCCTTCCTTCCTTCCTTCCTTCCTTCCTTCCTTCCTTCCTTCCTTCTTTTTTCCCCTCCTTCCTTCTTTCCTTCCTTTTTTCCTTCCTTCCTTCCTTCTTTCCTTCCTTCTTTCCTCCCTTATTTCCTTCCTTCTTTCCTCCCTTCCTTCCTTCTTTTCTTCCTCCTTCTTTCCTCCCTTCCTTCTTTTCTCCCTTCTTTCCGTCCTTCCTTCTTTTCTCCCTTCTTTCCTTCCTTCCTTCCTTCCATCCTTCTTTCCTCCCTTCTTTCCTCCCTCCCTTCCTTCCTTCCTTCCTTCCTTCCTTCCTTCCTTCCTTCCTTCCTTTCTCCCTTCTTTTCTTCCTTCCTTCCTTCTTTTCTCCCTTCCTTCCTTCCTTCCTTCCTTCCTTCCTTCTTTCCTCCCTTCTTTCCTCCCTTCCTTCCTTCCTTCCTTCTTTTCTCCCTTCCTTCCTTCCTTCCTTCCTTCTTTCCTTCCTTCCCCCCTTCCTTCCTTCCTTCCTTCCTTCCTTCCTCCCTTCCTTCCTTCTTTTCTTCCTTCCTTCCTTCTTTCCTTCCTTCTTTTTTCCCCTCCTTCCTTCTTTCCTTCCTTTTTTCCTTCCTTCTTTCCTCCCTTCCTTCCTTCTTTCCTTCCTTCTTTCCTCCCTTATTTCCTTCCTTCTTTCCTTCCTTTTTTCCTTCCTTCTTTCCTCCCCTTCCTTCCTTCTTTCCTCCCTTCCTTATTTTCTCCCTTCTTTCCTTCCTTCCTTCTTTTCTCCCTTCTTTCCTTCCTTCCTTCCTTCTTTTCTCCCTTCCTTCCTTCCTTCCTCCTTCCTTCCTTCCTTCCTTCCTTCCTTCCTTCCTTCCTTCCTTCCTTCCTTCCTTCCTTCCTTCCTTCCTTCCTTCCTTCCTTCCTTCCTTCCTTCCTTCCTTCCTTCCTTCACACAAGGGTAAAACAGCCAACTATTCTGGTTTAAACGGAGAATTGAGCTGAAATGTTCCAATAAAGACCTGAACGAGAGGCCGTGCTTCCCCCTGGACTCGGGTTGAGGTCCAGGGCGAAGACGTGACGTGAATGAATAAGTTAACAGATAAAGTCTTGTGTCTGTGGAGGAGCAAACTGCTCACAGATTACCCAATATCAAAATCACAGAATTTGAATATCTAAGAGAATCTGGTTGAACGAGGTGAGGAAATGTTGACTTTGGAAAGCAGAGCTCCTTTTCTCATCATTCCCACCTGAATGTGAAAGGCTCTGATCCTGCAACCTCTGAGGCAACGTCTGCAACGTCTGCAACGTCTTTGTAGCTCCAGTAATGTTGCCTGAAAAATTCATGATTTCACTAAAGCTTCGGGTTTTTGTTGCTTGTGACTGAAATATAAACGTGCATCTAGGAACGAGATCAACCTCGACCTTGAAACAAAGTGCTCGATGTTTACTTCAGCAAATGAAGGTAATAAAAGCAGGAATAAAAAAACAAGGATCTTTAAGCTGCTTTTGAGTTTGAGCATGGTTTTCCTTTCATTCACCACATCTCAGAACTTCTGGTGCAGGTTCTGGCGCAGAGTTAAAGATAGCAGAGGCTGCAGAGTCTCTCATCATTTGTTGTTGATAATCCACTGCCTTATTTATTTATTTATTTATTTATTTATCTATACATTTTGCTATCTGATGACATTTTGCATTGATAGGGAATGGGTAGATTTGTGTATATTTTTGTACAGAAATGCACACACACACTCCCACTCCCATACCCACACACATACATACACATAGCCACATAGACATAAACACACACACACACTCTCTCAAGCACACATACACATTTATATGTATGTATTCATACATGTACACATACACACACACACACACACACACCTAGCCACACATACATATACACGTGTACACGCACACATACAGCCACTAAAGTCATATTCATATACACACACATAGCCACACACACACACACACACACACACACACACACACACACACACATACACAGCCACACAAACATATACGTACACACACACACACACACACACACACACACACACACACACACACACACACACACACACACACACACACACACACACACACACACACACACACACACACACACACACACACACACAAATACATACACACATACACACACAAATAGCCACACAGACATGTACATACACATAAGCTTGTTTAAGTAAAAGAGAGATCTGAACAGGTTATACAACTTTCCTGCGCTAGATGACATGCATGCATGCGCTGTGGTGCATGTGGTGCATGCCGTGCATGTGGTGCATGTGGTGCGTGTGGTGCATGTGGTGCATGTGGTGCATGTGGTGCATGTGATGCATGTGGTGAATGTGGTGCATGCATTGCATGTGGTGCATGCCGTGCATGCCGTGCATGTGGTGCATGTGGTGCATGTGGTGCATGCCGTGCATGTGGAGCATGTGATGCATGTGGTGCATATGTGTGTCGCGTGAACGCGGGTTTACGGGGGTTATTTCCTCCCTAACCGCGTCTCTTCCTTGCTTTGAGGCGTCTCGCCTTGGGTTCTCCGGAGCTCTTGCTGCAGGGCTCAGACACCGCGCTCATTTAAATCTGGAGCCGTGTGAAGTTTTCACTGTCATTCATTCGAGCCTTGGAGCCACCGCGCTTTCAGGCAGATAAAACACTCAAACTTGGCCCCAATAGTCTTGGATTTGACTCCAGCTCATGAAACTACACCGACTGCACTCAGCCTGGTCGCACCCGTCGCCATGTGTCGGTGCAACATATAAATACTAGTATTATATTGAGATTAAACATCAATTATTGCAGCTAATGATGCTGTAAGGACCAATCAGCTCCCAGAATGCTGATATACTGTAACTGTTTTCAGAAACATCGTGCGGGGGAAAATTACCAAACAGATCCAGGGAGGAAACAGAGACGGATGAAATTGGTTTTATTTTTTCCCACATTCCGTTTTAATTTTTTTCCATTTTCTGCCTTTTAGTTTTTAATTTTTGAGAATTTGGGTTTTAGCATTTTATGCAAATGTTACCCCACGACCCTCTACACGCCCACTTTATACCATAAATGGGCAATGCAAAGTAGTTCATGACTGTATTTGCATATGAATGAGCCTGCTGAGCGTGCGCAGCGGCACCTGCAGTCTGTTTCTGCTCCGCGTCAGGATGAATGAGACGTGTCGAATCACCGTGCCACTAAATTTCACGGAGACTGAGATGGAGATGTTGTGGATGAGGTGGAGGACAGGAAAACCACATTATTTGGTGGTCACAGTAGTGGCAACACTAACAAAAAATAAAGTGAGTGAGTGGCAGCACGTCGTGGCTGCTGTAAACGCCGTGAGTGCCACAGACAGATGTGTGGCAGAAATAAAAAAAGAAGTGGTGTGATTTGAAGGTGGAGGCCAAGAGGTACGGAGCCCCTAAAGCCCCGAAAGTTCCACGTTACACCAACGCAGAGCCTACGGCGTATGTGCGCGTCGCCGCGTACCCTACGGCGTAGTCTCTGCATCGATTTAACCCGTGCGTAAAGCTCATTATATATATAAAAAAACTGTGTCCCTTTAGGGGCTCTGTAGAGTGCCCCGGCACTCATTTGTTCTGTCCTCAGTCACTCTACGGTTGTCGCGGTGGGTGACGAAGAGGTTCCTGGCACGGCGTGTCCTCCACCGCGGCTGCTGCAGCACCAGAGTCCTGACTGACGCTGAGCTTCACACACAGAGGGACACGATCAGCGCTATCAGGGGCGCCACTAGGCCCTTTTTGGGGGGGCTTGAGCCCCCCCAAAAGAAGTCTCAGCCCCCACAAAAAAATAGAGACAATTTTTTTTTTTTTTTTTTTTTTTTTTTCCCCCTCTGGTGGTCATTACTAGCAGTTTCTGATTACACTCAATGCGCTGTGTGTGAGTTCCCCCCTCTATGTTCTTAGGGTGTGCTGACAAACATTTAGGGGGTTCATCCCACCAAGGGGGCCCTGACTCAGCCCACCCGAAAAGTTTCTAGAACCGCTACTGCCAGGCGCTCCCTCCTCCATCTATGTGCCTAATCCCTTCACTTCACACAGGTCACACACACACACACACTGCAGCAACGAAGTAGCCCTTCACAGTCAACAATCGTTCTCCCCAGTCCCCACTCATGATGAAACTGTGAGGTGAGCATTGAGCAGTCAGAGTCGTTAGTTACTCAATTAGCGCATATTGATATGCAAATTAGCGCATACCGTTGTAGTAGCTAAACAAACTAACGTGTCACTGTCCCTGCCAGACAGGTGACTATAGGCAAGGCTACCATGACACACCCAGCCAGCCAGCCGTCATGCTAGCTCGCAGTAAAGCGGGTCTAAATGGATGCAATGTCTTTTGAGAAACAATATGGGCATAAGTGAAGAACATATTTTCAAACGGGTCTCTTGTCTTCTGAATGAAATTAAGCCCTTCAGAATCGCAAGTGGCGATTCCAGCCAATAAGTTAGGAAGTTCCATTTGATTTGATTTAATTTTACTTTTGTTTTGGCTACAAAGCAAAATATTACTTTACTTGAGTCTCCCCTGAAGTGATTTTGGTATTATTTATGCAAGCAAAATTCTACCATAACCTGTATGCAGAATATATATAGGGAAACAATTATTTTTTCATCGCTGTAAAACCACAGAACAGTAAAGAAGATATTGATGTGTATAGGTCTTCATAGATCTAGTCCCTTCATTTTGACCTCAAAGTGCACCAGATTGATCCATTTTTACTTAAAATCTACAAATTTTTCTTCCGGGGGGGCATGCCCCCGGACCCCCCTAGGGGTTCTGTGGTCCATGAACTTTGGGGAGGCTGAGCCCCCCCAAAGCTCTGATGCTAAAATCGCCCCTGAGCGCTATTATATAATAAGTCTGATATGTGATGACATTATTAAGAGTATGACATGAATCTGGCTTCATTTCACCACCTCACCGACTGCGTCGCCAGTTCCCCTCATCTTCAAAATGTTCGTGCACGAGGGTCAGAGTTGGCATAAAGATACACACATTTTTCCGTTAGTTTTTTTTTTTTTCTAAATCCCAACCTTTGCGTAGATTAGAAGGTGGCGTGCACATCTTTCAAGCCCTGTTTTGTGCACAAGCAAGCTTTATAAATGAGGCCCCCAGGTCTGTCAGGGTGGAAGAGCTCTGTCTCTCCGTCTGTCTGTCTTCAAGCAATTAGCAATTAGTAGTTGTCCTATCTTTGGTACCAGAAGGTTGGAGACTGGCGTCAGTCCTCTCTGTTTTAACCACATGACTGTTCTCATGACCACAACACTTGTTACTGGAGTTCCAACCGTGTTCTGCCCGTCCGCGAGGGCAGTATTGTGTCTTCCTAGTCAGTAAAGATCCTCCTCCTACATGCACCACGAGTCCAGTACGTTCTGTAATGACTATGGTCGACATTTGCCAAATACAGCCTTGATGGACGGAACTTTGTGGGCTGTTGTGGCGCTGCAGCGAATCTGAAGCATCAACTTCATCTTTTTCTTCATCTCCAAGAATCAATGACTGCATGTTTGCAGTCTCTTTTTATCGTGATAACAAGTAAAAAACCAGGAGAAAATCCCTCCAATTGATCTCCTACAGATACACGTCCCGTCTTGCAGTTAATCCAACTTTTCAAGAATGTTTCTCTGCTCTTTGTATTTGTTATTTTATGATATTTTTCATTATTTTCATCCATCTTTCTGTCTTTACTCCCTGCCCTGCCACCTTCATTTATATTTCTTTAGCCTTGCATAATGCACAAATATGAAAAAATAAATCAGTGAATAGATGTATAATTGTGCTGAAATAAGACATTTGGATGTTGCTTTGACGTCACTGGCCGTGTGACGGCAGCTCGCAGGGCGATGTTTGTTAGCTGATGCTGTTTGAAGTCTGGCGTTCCTGCTGAGCGATTAGAAAGATTGTGTGATGAAGAAATAAATGATGAGGGTGAAGGGAAAGAATAAAACTCTCTCACGTGTACAAAATAGCACCCATCATCTTTCATCAAGCCTCAATTTTTAACAGTTTTTTTACTTTTATACCCGAGATGTTTGTGCACGATCAAAGCGGGTTAAAATAAAAATGCTGATAATGAAATCACAACTCTGCTCATCGCTTCTGCGAAGAAGAAACTCAGTTCAGAGGTAATTAAATAGCACCACGGATAAATGAAGCAAAGGGTGCAGAAAACTATTTTTAAATCAGAGATAAAACATTCCTGCTCCTCGTGATGGGATGGATTTTAACAGATAGCCTTTGTATTCTACTTTTTTGGAGGATAATCTGACTGGAAAAGTCTGGTATGCAGAAGAGTTTAGGGTGGAATAGATGACACCCTGGTGCTGCATCTGCTAAACCAGCATAAACCCCATAAGTAAGACAAGATAACAGCTTTATTATGCTTTATACTTCTTTTTGGTAAAAGTGCATAAACTAGAATGGACACGAGGAACAAACCAGCCAAAAATCCCACAAATCAACAGTAAAAACAACAATATTTCATTTATTTAAATCGTCATCATGTCAAAGGGCTTCAAGTAAACGTAGGAAACCCATGAAACTGAAGAGAGATGAACGAGTTTAACCGATAAATGAGTTTAGTTTTCACCAAACTGGGTTTTTTTTGTTTTATTTATGAATATTTATAAATACAGGTTAAATGATTAGTTAATGGGGGTAGGACTAAATAAGTTTACACTTCTTCCTACTCCTTTTTTGACACATGTAAATCAAGATATCAAGTTTTAAAGGATTAAATTCTTTGTTTTGTTTTCTTAAACTTCTCATGAAGTGTTGTTTTTTTTACATGTACAAAAATAAAATAAATCAAATTAAAAAAAATCAAAGCATAACATAAGCATACAGACATTATATCTCTACTGCGATCCATTTTTCTTTTTTTTTTTCTTGCAAACAGAAAAAAGAACAAAAATATAAACGCGGGGTGTTTTCATTAAGATAAAGAGAAAAAAAAAACTTTGTATGAAGACAAATGGGTAAATACATCTAAAAAAAAGCAGGGAAATATAACTTTTCCAATCTTCCCAGATTGCTTCAAATTTGGATTGTTGCAGCCTCATAGAGAACGTTATCCTCTCCATTACAAAGATATTGTGAATTATTTCGTACCAATCATCTAATGAAGGAGAATCTGGCCTAAGCCACTGCTTGGTAACAGCTTTTATCTTGATTCCTCAACCAGAGATACAGAGTGCTCAAACAGGGTTTTCTCTACTTGTTCAGGTGCAGCTCTGCAGCCGGCCCCGGCTGTCGGAGGTTAAATCCACCTTAACCCCCCGACTACGGCCTGGACAGGTCTGATTGACAGCTGTCAATCAGGTCTGGGCAGGTCTGATTGACAGCTGTCCAAAACTCTGCATGGTTCCTAACCCCCGGCAGACTGAAGCTCCGGTAACTCCGGTCTGTGTTGCTCGGTGTTGAGTTAACCCTAGTACGGTCTTTGGGTCAAGGAAAGAGGAAGGGAAGAAGGAAGGAAGGGAGAAAAGAAGGAAGGGAGAAGAGAAGGAAGGAAGCGAGTAAAGAAGGAAGGAAGGAAAGAAGGGAGGAAAGAAGGAAGGAAGGGAAAAAAGAAGAAAGGAAGGAAGGAAGGAAGGAAGGAAGGAAGGAAGGAAGGAAGGAAGGAAGGAAGGAAGGAAGGAAGGAAGGGAGGGAGGGAGGGAGGGAGGGAGGAAAGGAGGAAGGAAGGGAGAAAAGAAGGAAGGAAGGGAGAAAAGAAGGAAGGAATGGAGAAAAGAATGAAGGAAGGAAAGAAGGGAAAAAGAAGGAAGGAAAGGAGAAAAGAAGGAAGGAAGGAAAGAAGGAAGGAAGGCAGAAAAGAAGGAAGGAAGGGAGACAAGAAGGAAGGAAGGAAAGAAGGGAGGAAAGAAGGAAGGAAGGGAGGAAAGAAGGAAGGAAGGGAGAAAAGAAGGAAGGAAGGAAAGAAGAGAAAAAGAAGGAAGGAAAGGAGTAAAGAAGGAAGGAAGGAAAGAAGGAACAGGAGAATTAGGTCATTTTGACCCGAAGACAGTACAAGGGTTAACAGCAACTCGGGGCTTCGGAGTTTTGCACAAACAGCCCAAACATCAGCTTTTCCCGGCACTCACAGCCGATCACCTGCACCTGCACCTGCACCTGCACCTGCACCTGCACCTGCACCTGCACCTGCACCTGCACCTGCACCTGCACCTGCACCTGGTGCATCTTTGCCTCATCCATCACGTGATCTGGAGTTTCCTGTCGTGTTCACAGACCTGGCGAAGACCTGATGATGTATGTCCTATGTGTTTATGAGTGAAACTCAGCCTGTTTCTCTTACAAACATCACACACCAGCACCACAGACACACACCACCTCATCACACGCCTCTCACCGGTGATGCAGAGGCTGAACCGACACAGTTCGTCACACAGGGTGTCCGGGCTCTCCAGCTCTCCCGGTCCTCCTCTGCGCTTCTTCCTGGGGGACAAACTCTTCACCATCTTCATCACTCGCTCCACTTTATCCATCCTGGATCCAAGAGGATTCGCCCGGCAGCCGCAGATGAAATCTTCAAGCCTTCTTCCTCTCTTTTTCTTTTACCAGTCCTTTTCTTTTTTGTTCACTTTCCCACTTTTTTGCAACTGATCGGTGTCAGCGCCCAGCCCCTCTTTCCCCCCCACGCATTCCACTCTGCTTCCCCCAGAAATAGCTCCTCTGTTCCTCCTCTCCTGCGTCCTTCCTCTCCTAAGTTTGGTCTCCTCAGCCCGTGCAGCCTAATTGCTCCGGCTCAGTCTCGCACCTCAGCCATCCCACGTCTCTTCTTCTTCTTTGTTCTTCCCGTCTTTGTTTTCCGCCTCTCTGCCGCTGCCTTTCTCAGCTCACGGAGAATCTGATGACCGAAACGGTGATAGAAGTGGGATGCTGAGGTAACGGAGGGGAGAGAAAGGGAGAGGCTGCGCTCCGACTCCCCCCCTCCTTTCCTATCCCCACCCCCTCCCTGCACGCAGCCCACCTCCCCAACATCCAAAAGTCTCACTTGTGCCGTGGAGAAGAGGAAAGACAGGGCAGCGCGGTGCTAATCTCTTCCCCTCTCTGACGATTATTTCACACCGGTTTAGAGAGCAACTCTGACTAACCCTCCGTGCATGTCTCTTTTTCTTTCTTTGGTTCCCTATACACCCGTCTCCCTCGCCCCCTTTTACCACCTCCTCATCATTCCTCCTTATTTTGTATCAGCTGTCGACCACTTCTTGTCCTTTCATCCCTGAAACTCATTTGAGAGAACGGAGAGAACATATCAACACAAAGTTACACCGTGGGGGCGTATTATTATTTGATAAAACAACGACAAGTCGGAAACCCACAGAAACAAACAAGCCTCTTCTGCACCCTTTTAAACTTCAATCCCTGCAGCAGAGAGCCGTGACTCATAGGTTCAAAGATACAGGTACATGTGAAGCTGTTGGCGACTCCAAGTTCCAGCCAATGAGAGAGCCAGGCTTGGGAGGGAGGAGTGTCACCCCTGGCAATGATGATCATACCACAGCGTTAAAAAGAAAAGGCTCCAGATCTACATGGACCTCATCGCCATCTCCTCTCCACCTCATCACCAAATCATCTCCAACTCATCACCACCTCATCACCACCTCATCTCCACCTCATCACCAACTCATCACAAACTCATCTCCACCTCATCACCACCTCATCACCACCTAATCACCACCTCATCACCAACTCATCACAAACTCATCACCACCTCATCTCAAGCTCATCTCCACCTCATCACCAACTCATCACCACCTAATCACCACCTAATCACCACCTCATCACCAACTCATCACAAACTCATCTCCACCTCATCACCACCTCATCACCACCTAATCACCACCTCATCACCAACTCATCACAAACTCATCTCCAACTCATCACCACCTCATCACCAACTCATCACCAACTCATCACCACCTCATCTCCACCTCATCACCAACTCATCTCCACCTCATCTCCACCTCATCACCACGTCATCACCACCTCATCTCCACTTCATCTCCACCTCATCACCACGTCATCACCAACTCATCACCACCTCATCTCCACCTCATCACCAACTCATCTCCACCTCATCTCCACCTCATCACCACGTCATCACCACCTCATCTCCACCTCATCTCCACCTCATCACCAACTCATCACCACCTCATCACCACCTAATCACCACCTAATCACCACCTCATCACCAACTCATCACAAACTCATCTCCACCTCATCACCACCTCATCACCACCTAATCACCACCTCATCACCAACTCATCACCACCTCATCTCCACCTCATCACCAACTCATCTCCACCTCATCTCCACCTCATCACCACCTCATCACCACGTCATCACCACCTCATCTCCACCTCATCTCCACCTCATCACCAACTCATCACCACCTCATCACCACCTAATCACCACCTAATCACCACCTCATCACCAACTCATCACAAACTCATCTCCACCTCATCACCACCTCATCACCACCTAATCACCACCTCATCACCAACTCATCACAAACTCATCTCCAACTCATCACCACCTCATCACCAACTCATCACCAACTCATCACCACCTCATCTCCACCTCATCACCAACTCATCTCCACCTCATCTCCACCTCATCACCACGTCATCACCACCTCATCTCCACTTCATCTCCACCTCATCACTGCATCATCACCAACTCATCACCACCTCATCTCCACCTCATCACCAACTCATCTCCACCTCATCTCCACCTCATCACCACGTCTTCACCACCTCATCTCCACCTCATCTCCACGTCATCGCCACCTCATCGCCACCTCATCAGCAACTCATCACCAACTCATCACCACCTCATTATCAACTCATCACCAACTCATCACCACCTCATCACCAACTCATCTCCAACTCATCACCAACTCATCACCACCTCATCACCACCTCATCACCACCTCATCACCACCTCATCACCACCTCATCGCCACCTCATCACCACCTCATCACCACCTCATCACCACCTCATCACCACCTCATCACCACCTCATCTCCACCTCATCACCACCTCATCACTACCTCATGTCCGCCTCATCACCACCTCATCTCCACCTCATCACCACCTCATCACCACCTCATCACCACCTCATCTCCACCTCATCTCCACCTCATCACCACCTCATCTCCAACTCATCACCAATTCATCTCCAACTCATCACCAACTCATCACAAACTCATCTCCACCTCATCGCCACCTCATCACCACCTCATCACCACCTCATCACCAACTCATCACCACCTCATCTCCAACTCATCACCAATTCATCTCCAACTCATCACCACCTCATCACCACGTCATCGCCACCTCATCACCAACTCATCACCACCTCATCTCCAACTCATCACCAATTCATCTCCAACTCATCACCACCTCATCACCAACTCATCGCCACCTCATCGCCACCTCATCATCACCTCATCGCCACCTCATCACCACCTCATCGCCACCTCATATCCACCTCATCACCAACTCATCTCCACCTCATCACCACCTCATCACCACCTCATCACCACCTCATCACCACCTCATCACCAACTCATCACCACCTCATCACAAACTCATCACCACCACCTCATCACCAACTCATCACCACCTCATCACAAACTCATCACCACCTCATCACCACCTCATCACCACCTCATCTCCACCTCATCACCATCTCATCACCACCTCAGCACCACCTCATCTCCACCTCATCACCATCTCATCACCACCTCAGCACCACCTCATCTCCACCTCATCTCCACCTCAGCACCAACTCATCACCACCTCATCACCACCTCATCACCACCTCATCTCCACCTCATCACAAACTCATCGCCACCTCATCTCCACCTCATCACCACCTTATCACCACCTCATCACCACCTCATCACCACCTCATCACCACCTCATCACCACCTCATCACCAACTCATCTCCACCTCATCACCACCTCATCTCCACCTCATCTCCATCTCATCACCACCTCATCACCACCTCATCACCACCTCATCACAACCTCATCTCCACCTCATCTCCACCTCATCACCACCTCATCTTCACCTCATCTCCACCTCATCTCCACCTCATCACCACCTCATCTCCACCTCATCACCACCTCATCTCCAACTCATCACCAACTCATCTCCACCTCATCTCCACCTCATCACCACCTCATCTTCACCTCATCTCCACCTCATCTCCACCTCATCATCACCTCATTTCCACCTCATCACCAACTCATCACCACCTCATCTCCACCTCATCACCAACTCATCACCAACTCATCACCACCTCACCACCTCATCGCCAACTCATCTCCAACTCATCACCACCTCACCGCCACCTCATCACCAGCTCATCACCACCTCATCTCCAACTCATCACCAACTCATCTCCAACTCATCACCACCTCACCGCCACCTCATCACCACCTCATCACCATCTCATCGCCACCTCATCTCCACCTCATCACCACCTCACCGCCACCTCATCACCACCTCATCGCCACCTCATCTCCACCTCATCACCACCTCATCACCACCTAATCACCACCTCATCACCAACTCATCACAAACTCATCTCCAACTCATCACCACCTCATCACCAACTCATCACCAACTCATCACCACCTCATCTCCACCTCATCACCAACTCATCTCCACCTCATCTCCACCTCATCACCACGTCATCACCACCTCATCTCCACTTCATCTCCACCTCATCACCACGTCATCACCAACTCATCACCACCTCATCTCCACCTCATCACCAACTCATCTCCACCTCATCTCCACCTCATCACCACGTCATCACCACCTCATCTCCACCTCATCTCCACCTCATCACCAACTCATCACCACCTCATCACCACCTAATCACCACCTAATCACCACCTCATCACCAACTCATCACAAACTCATCTCCACCTCATCACCACCTCATCACCACCTAATCACCACCTCATCACCAACTCATCACCACCTCATCTCCACCTCATCACCAACTCATCTCCACCTCATCTCCACCTCATCACCACCTCATCACCACGTCATCACCACCTCATCTCCACCTCATCTCCACCTCATCACCAACTAATCACCACCTAATCACCACCTCATCACCAACTCATCACAAACTCATCTCCACCTCATCACCACCTCATCACCACCTAATCACCACCTCATCACCAACTCATCACAAACTCATCTCCAACTCATCACCACCTCATCACCAACTCATCACCAACTCATCACCACCTCATCTCCACCTCATCACCAACTCATCTCCACCTCATCTCCACCTCATCACCACGTCATCACCACCTCATCTCCACTTCATCTCCACCTCATCACTGCATCATCACCAACTCATCACCACCTCATCTCCACCTCATCACCAACTCATCTCCACCTCATCTCCACCTCATCACCACGTCTTCACCACCTCATCTCCACCTCATCTCCACGTCATCGCCACCTCATCGCCACCTCATCAGCAACTCATCACCAACTCATCACCACCTCATTATCAACTCATCACCAACTCATCACCACCTCATCACCAACTCATCTCCAACTCATCACCAACTCATCACCACCTCATCACCACCTCATCACCACCTCATCACCACCTCATCACCACCTCATCGCCACCTCATCACCACCTCATCACCACCTCATCACCACCTCATCACCACCTCATCACCACCTCATCTCCACCTCATCACCACCTCATCACTACCTCATGTCCGCCTCATCACCACCTCATCTCCACCTCATCACCACCTCATCACCACCTCATCACCACCTCATCTCCACCTCATCTCCACCTCATCACCACCTCATCTCCAACTCATCACCAATTCATCTCCAACTCATCACCAACTCATCACAAACTCATCTCCACCTCATCGCCACCTCATCACCACCTCATCACCACCTCATCACCAACTCATCACCACCTCATCTCCAACTCATCACCAATTCATCTCCAACTCATCACCACCTCATCACCACGTCATCGCCACCTCATCACCAACTCATCACCACCTCATCTCCAACTCATCACCAATTCATCTCCAACTCATCACCACCTCATCACCAACTCATCGCCACCTCATCGCCACCTCATCATCACCTCATCGCCACCTCATCACCACCTCATCGCCACCTCATATCCACCTCATCACCAACTCATCTCCACCTCATCACCACCTCATCACCACCTCATCACCACCTCATCACCACCTCATCACCAACTCATCACCACCTCATCACAAACTCATCACCACCACCTCATCACCAACTCATCACCACCTCATCACAAACTCATCACCACCTCATCACCACCTCATCACCACCTCATCTCCACCTCATCACCATCTCATCACCACCTCAGCACCACCTCATCTCCACCTCATCACCATCTCATCACCACCTCAGCACCACCTCATCTCCACCTCATCTCCACCTCAGCACCAACTCATCACCACCTCATCACCACCTCATCACCACCTCATCTCCACCTCATCACAAACTCATCGCCACCTCATCTCCACCTCATCACCACCTTATCACCACCTCATCACCACCTCATCACCACCTCATCACCACCTCATCACCACCTCATCACCAACTCATCTCCACCTCATCACCACCTCATCTCCACCTCATCTCCATCTCATCACCACCTCATCACCACCTCATCACCACCTCATCACAACCTCATCTCCACCTCATCTCCACCTCATCACCACCTCATCTTCACCTCATCTCCACCTCATCTCCACCTCATCACCACCTCATCTCCACCTCATCACCACCTCATCTCCAACTCATCACCAACTCATCTCCACCTCATCTCCACCTCATCACCACCTCATCTTCACCTCATCTCCACCTCATCTCCACCTCATCATCACCTCATTTCCACCTCATCACCAACTCATCACCACCTCATCTCCACCTCATCACCAACTCATCACCAACTCATCACCACCTCACCACCTCATCGCCAACTCATCTCCAACTCATCACCACCTCACCGCCACCTCATCACCAGCTCATCACCACCTCATCTCCAACTCATCACCAACTCATCTCCAACTCATCACCACCTCACCGCCACCTCATCACCACCTCATCACCATCTCATCGCCACCTCATCTCCACCTCATCACCACCTCACCGCCACCTCATCACCACCTCATCGCCACCTCATCTCCACCTCATCGCCACCTCATCACAACCTCATCTCCACCTCATCACCAACTCATCACCAACTCATCTCCACCTCATCACCACCTCATCTCCACCTCATCTCCATCTCATCACCACCTCATCACCACCTCATCACCACCTCATCACAACCTCATCTCCACCTCATCTCCACCTCATCACCACCTCATCTTCACCTCATCTCCACCTCATCTCCACCTCATCACCACCTCATCTCCACCTCATCACCACCTCATCTCCAACTCATCACCAACTCATCTCCACCTCATCTCCACCTCATCACCACCTCATCTTCACCTCATCTCCACCTCATCACCAACTCATCACCACCTCATCTCCACCTCATCACCAACTCATCACCAACTCATCACCACCTCACCACCTCATCGCCACCTCATCACCACCTCATCACCACCTCATCGCCAACTCATCACCAACTCATATCCACCTCATCACCACCTCATCACCACCTCATCTCCACCTCATCTCCATCTCATCTCCACCTCATCTCCACCTCATCTCCACCTCATCACCACCTAATCACCACCTCATCACCACCTCATTTCCACCTCATTACCACCTCATCAACACCTCATCACCACCTCATCACCAACTAATCACCAACTCATCTCCACCTCATCTCCACCTCATCACCACCTAATCACCACCTAATCACCACCTCATCACCACCTCAGCACCACCTCATCTCCACCTCATCTCCACCTCATCACCACCTAATCACCACCTCATCACCACCTCATCACCAACTCATCTCCACCTCATCTCCATCTCATCTCCAACTCATCACCATCTCATCTCCACCTCATTGCTTGGTGGTAGATATGCTGCTATAGGCCTATGCTGCAGGGGGGCACCGACATGATCTGCTGGGCGGTGCCTCTCACCCTTCTTCTCTTCTCCTCTTCCCTTCCTCTCTTCTCCTTTTCCATTTGTATTCATTATAAATATCTCATAGCCGTCATTTTTGTCCATCGTTCCTGTAGTTTCTTGTGCTGGCCCCACTTTTTTCTCTTATGTGCATGTTTGCAGGCCGGCGCTTCAGGAGCTGCGTGCTGGCCTGCGCCCTAGCACCTAGAGACAACTTTTGTTGTATTAGACGCTATACAAATAAAATTTAATTGAATTGAACCTCAGCGCCACCTCATCGCTTTGGCAGCATTGGGCGTCAACACCCCATGTTGCACTCATCCTCTGGTCTGCTCGGATCCTGATCCTGATGTTCTTCTCAGTTTCATCCGTCCAACCGATCTGGCATCTTTTTAGATGTTTAGTCCGATCCGGCTCACCTTTTCTTTACTGCTTAGTCTTTTGCACCTCATTGTAAACACTCACAGCATTTTGACCTTGGTACGCAGTCTTTTGATGTTGTTGAGCTCACTGGCACTTTGTTCTTTTCAAGAATGAACTTAACTGTAGATTCAGCCAAACTTGTTTTTGCTCCCTTCTCTTAGAGTAATTTTGTAGCGATCTCAGCTACTGGTACCTGAAACCAACTCCAGATCTTTCATCCTGAAGTAACATGTGAACGACTGTTTTTGCAACATCCAAATACTTTTGAGGCCCTTTAAACATGGAGGTTGTTAAAAGAAAGATGAGTCTACTTCTTGATCACGTTTTATTTCGTTTATTTCATATCGCTGCGGTGACATAAAAAGGAAAAACGTCTGGACCTCCAGCTCAGTAGATAAACATAGGCGTCTACACAGAAGATTTGTTTGAGCAAGTGAATGCGTCGTACCCTACGGGAAAGATGTTGACTGGCTTTCTATTGTTGCCATGGTGATGACTCACCATGCAAAGGTTTTTCACGTGTCACCGCGACGGGATGCGATGTTAAAAAGGTTATGGTCATTTTCAGAAAGCAGATTCTCCTCCGTATCCCCTTCATCTCGACTAACCTCATTGTCCTCCCTCTTTATTCTCGTGCACCTCCTTATCTTTATGCCCGTTTTAATCTGCTGTTTAATCCTTGTTTCGTGCCCCTTCATAATAATAAGCTGATCATCTGTTGGAGGACCACACACACACACACACACACACACACACACACACCGGTACCATGCTTTGGCAGGCGTGAACACATTTCTGCTGAGTTATCTCACATTCTTCAGACAAAAATAATTGGTATTATTCATTTATTTTACTGCGATAGACTGCCGACCAGTCTTCTTGGACCGGCTCCCGCTGTGGTGGGATACGCTACATGAGGAGTAGGGATGGGCGGTATGGACTAAAAAATGTATCACCATAATTTCTGGCATTTATCCCGATAACGATAAAAATGACGATAAAAAAATACCAATTCAACTCCACCTTTGTAACTATAAATCTATCACCACATTCAGTCTTTGGAGCCAAATCACTGCTCTAAAAGAATACTGAATGCTACTAAACTACACCAATTACATTGAATGAATAAAAACCAATTAAATGAGTTACACCTGTACTGCAAAACTGGAATGACTCAGATCCTCCATTCTTTCCTTCCTTCCTTCCTTCCTTCCTTCCTTCCTTCCTTCCTTCCTTCCTTCCTTCCTTCCTTCCTTCCTTCCTTCCTTCCTTCCTTCCTTCCTTCCTTCCTTCCTTCCTTCCTTCCTTCCTTCCTTCCTTCACGTACGTTGTGCGTCGATTTAACGCAGAACCATAAATCAGCTTTACACAAAAACGTCATCAACGGGAATTTATCCTTCTTTCTTTCTTTCTTTCTTTCTTTCTTTCTTTCTTTCTTTCTTTCTTTCTTTCTTGCTCATATCTATCCATCCATCCATCCTTCCTTCCTTCCTTCCTTCCTTCCTTCCTTCCATCCATCCATCCATCCATCCATCCATCCATCCATCCTTCCTTCCTTCCTTCCTTCCTTCCTTCCTTCCTTCCTTCCTTCCTTCCTTCCTTCCTTCCTTCCTTCCTTCCTTCCTTCCTTCCTTTCTTCCTTCCTTCCTTCCTTCCTTCCTTCCTTCCTTCCTTCCTTCCTTCCTTCCTTCACGTACGTTGTGCGTCGATTTAACGCAGAACCATAAATCAGCTTTACACAAAAACGTCATCAACGGGAATTTATCCTTCTTTCTTTCTTTCTTTCTTTCTTTCTTTCTTTCTTTCTTTCTTTCTTTCTTTCTTTCTTGCTCATATCTATCCATCCATCCATCCTTCCTTCCTTCCTTCCTTCCTTCCTTCCTTCCATCCATCCATCCATCCATCCATCCATCCATCCATCCATCCATCCATCCTTCCTTCCTTCCTTCCTTCCTTCCTTCCTTCCTTCCTTCCTTCCTTCCTTCCTTCCTTCCTTCCTTCCTTCCTTCCTTCCTTCCTTCCTTCCTTTCTTCCTTCCTTCCTTCCTTCCTTCCTTCCTTCCTTCCTTCCTTCACATCGATTTAACGCTGTCTTCGCTTTACACAAAAACGTCATCAACGGGAATTTATCGTTTTTACCGCGAGATTAATTTTTTGGCGGTAAATCGTGAACGGTAAAATTTCACCCATTCCTAATGAGGTGGCCAAGTCAGTTGTGTTCTGGTCAACTTTGCACGATGCAAAAGCCCCCGAGTCCATCCACTGCTCATAAACATCACTTGCAGGATTCTACACCGACCTGTTTTTCTATCATTAATCCACTAAGAGCGCTGGAAGAGACGCTTTTCTGATGCTGAGGAGGTTGTTCAAAGGTTCACAATGATGCTCAGAGGGAGAGAGAGATACAGGGAGAGGGAACTGGTTATGAAACTTTATTTTTTTTCCTGCGGGGGCGTGAATTAGTCACCACAACTTCAAATGGCACTTTACACACACATACACACACACACACACTGACTCATTATTATTATCTCATTCATACCTTATTAAAAAACACAAAAAGTAAAGACAAAAAAAGCCATTTCCATCTGGTGTGAGCTGTCCAAGCTGCAGTCCAGTCTGGGTCTGAAAGGGCTGATCATCATCACGTGTGCAGACTTTTACAGAAGAATAGGAAAAATGTAACATCAACATACAAGCAACTCCACTCAGCACTTTATCTGGTACACCGGGTGAACATAATACAGCCCTGTTGAGTGTAGATCACAGTTCAAGTCCATGACAGCACCGAGGAGGAGAAAAATGAACTAGTCCAGTTTGTCAGGAAGGGTCACTAGCGGGGAAACATTTTTGAAAGAACATAACTACTTACAAAACTTCTGAGACAAAGTAGCATTGGACAAATGAGAAGAAAGTACAGCTGTTTGGCCACAAACCCAGCAACACGTCTGGCGAGAAGCAAACAGAACTTCAGCAGAAAGACGTCACCGTGGAACCATAATTCAGAAGCTGCAGTCTGTCTGCGCTGATCACTGACACACCGGGTCGGAGCGGATTTGGTCATGATGTTTAAACTGTGTTTTTATGATTAATAAGCACGGTTTTTAATTATTTTGCGTTGGATCAATGTAGCAAATAAAATCGTTTGGACCATCCAGTTCCTCACCCATCAGATACGTGTTTCACGTGAGCAGTTCAGGTAAAAAGTCAAATCGGCCAAAATTTCAGTTTGCTGGATTAAATATATTAATTCCTAATACAATAAGTTTGTTAGTGCACAGCTCTGCTCCTGTACGCATGTGAATGAGTTAACATGAAAGTACAATCTGCATTGAGGCTTCTCGCTTCGGGAATCCCGGTCTGTGATTGGACGCTGCCTCGGCGTCGCCGCTGCTCATTTGCATAAAGTTCAGATTTTTCAACTTCAAATTGATACGCTGCTCCAGCTGCTCCCGACGCGCGTTTTCATAGAAAACTAGAAAATTTCAGGAAATTTTGATATGGGCATGCCCTACTGCACATTCGTCCCCTCTTGTTGCTTTGGTTTGGGGCTGTAGTGGTTGTGTTCGGGGTGGTTCTATGTCAGTTTGAGGTGTTTATGGTTGTATTGCATTCATGCCTGTGCTCCCAATAGTTATTAATGGGGTGCGCTTTTTGGCGTCTAGCATCCCCACGGTAACGCTTTTGACTGAGAAAAGTAATGCCCATCGAGGCACGATGGAGACGCATGTAACGATGTATGCCATACATGGGTGCACGTTCTGGTTCAGGCTACGTTAACGGATAGGGTTTTTTTTCACCATGGTACAAAACCCCATCCGAATGAATGGGGCCATTTGGCCTGGATTTTGACATAAAATTTCCTTAAATTCCAGCTTCATGAAATTTGAATATGTTGAAGTCCACAGCGTGCCGAGTCGGGGAATATTTGTATGATGTCTCTACGATAACCTGTTGCCTAGCAACAAGCGTCCAAAATCAAATGAAAATTGAAAAAAAATAAGAAAGGTAAATATTGCAAAAACTGTAATAATTGGCATATTGAGGTTGTACGGTACGTTATTGCCAATCGGGCCAAGTGTTTGAAAGTTTGAACGATGTCTCTACGATAAGAATCGGCCGAGCAATAAGCGTCCGAATTTTCGCCTTTTTTTTTGCTTTTTGGCATCTAGCGTTGCCACGGTAACAATTTTGACTGAGAAAAGTAATGCCCATCGAGGCACGATGGAGACGCATCTAACGATGTATTCCATGCATGGGTGCACGTTCCGGTTCAGGCTACGTTAACGGATAGGTTTTTTTTTCACCGTGGTAAAAAACCCATCCGAATGAATGGGGCTATTTGGCATGGATTTTGACATAAAATTTCCTTAAATCCCAGCTTCATGAAATTTGAATATGTCAAAGTCCACAGCGTGCCGAGTCGGGGAACATTTGTATGATGTCTCTACGATAACCTGTTGCCATAATGAGGTTGTACGGTCCGTTAGTGACAATCGGGCCGAGTGTTTAAAAGTTTGAACGATGTCTCTACGATAAAGTTCGTCTGAGAAATAAGCGTCCTTTTTTTTTTGCTTTTTGGCATCTAGCGTTGCCACGGTAACACTTTTGACTGAGATGCTTTCAGTGTGAACGCAGGGTAACCTAACTGCTGGAGGTGATGTAACCCCCCCCCCCCCCCCCGCTGGGATATCTGCCTGTCTTTCTGTCCGTGTACATCGTTGTGCGAGTCAAGCGATACGGATTGACTTTGATCCTGAAACACTTCTCACGTTGATGTCACCTTCACTTTGCAGTGCGTCCTGCGACGCCCAGGGGACCGGGCTCATCAGAACAACCTTATGCCATGTTGGCAAACCCACAGAAAAGAAACACTCCTGACCTACTTCTCGTGTCGCTCTGCATTCGCTCTGGCTCTTCCAGCACTCCCCTCGCGCCGAGGATTGACGGGCTGATTAAACGCCGGCTGTCGTTCCAGAGGCCGAGAACAGCACCGGTCAGTTCTCAGTCATCCCTCCAACAGCTTCCAAAACAGGAAGTGCAGAAGACGTCCCCTCAGATACAGTGGGGCAAAAAGGTATTGACTCAGTTCTCCCACTTAAAAAGATGAGAGAGGCCTGTCATTTTCATCATAGGTAACTTCAACTATGAGAGACAGAATGGGGTGAAAGAACCCAGGAAATCACATTGTAGGATTTTTACGGAATGAATTGGTAAATTCCTTGGTAAAATAAGTATTTGGTCACCTACAAACAAGCAAGATTTCTGGCTTTCACAGACCTGTAACTTCTTGCCATTGCAATAATCCAATCTACTGAAAATGAATGCATGAACAAGTTTTTCCATGTCTTGTTTAGACAGAATCCCCTTAATTCTAGCAATGTTTTTTTAGGTGGTAATAGGCAGATTTAGTGATAAACTTTAGATGGCTGTTGAAGTTCAGGTCTGAGTCAATAATTACGCCAAGATTTCTGGCTTGATTCGTAGTTGTCAATGACATGGAGCCAAGGTGAGCGCTGATCTTTTCCCTTTCATTTTTAGGGCCAAAAATGGTCACCTATGTCTTTTCTGCATTTAGCTGGAGAAAATTCTGGCACATCCACTCATTGATTTGGTGAATACAGTTACTCAATGAGAGTAGGAGACTGTAGTCATGTGGTGACACTGAAATATAGAGTTGTGTGTCATCGGCATAAGTATGGTAGGAAATGTTGTGATGTTCCATAATCTGAGCTAGCGGTAGCATATAGATTTTAAATAGAAGCGGTCCGAGAATGGACCTTTGTGGGAGCAATTATTAGACAATGGAAGAAATACAAGACTGATAATCTCCCTCCATCTGGGGCTCTGAAGGAAGAAAAAATAAGTTTTGTGTCCTGAAATGTCCTTCATTCTCAAAACAGTCATATCAGCTATGCACCTGCTGTTTAGAATTATTGTAAACTGTGAGAGGAGCGCTTGTTCACACGTGAGAACTCCCGTGTGAACCAAGGCTTGGACTTAGCGTGAGAACTGGCAGGCGGGAGTTGAAGGGGCAACCCCCTCCGCGAGAAAGGTATAAAGACGGGGGGCAGCCGGAAGTTCAGTGAGAGTCTGCTGTGGGTCGGAGTGCACAACGCCCAGCCGGGGTTGATGGCTGCTCTTTGCCTGGACTGTCCGGCTCTCCCAGTCCTCCTGTGTTAAGGTAAGAGTTTAGGCCAAGCCCCTTGTGATTGTATGTTGCTCTGTCATTTGCGGGGGATAACTTGACACAGAGTTATCCTAGCAAAGGGCAGTTGTGTGTGAGTCTTTTGTTTGCACTGCTTGCTTGCTAATAAATGTATTCATTATAGCAAAAGCGAGTGTGTGTCTGATTCATTTTTGCACAGCCGACCGCTCTTGAACCTAAGTGATATTTCTCCCAAAACAGGCTCCACGCAAGATCTCACCCCGTTGGGTAAAAATGACCAATAGAAACACACGGGGGAACTAGTGAATGACCTGCAGAGAGCTGGGACCAAAGTAACAAAGGTTCCATCAGTAACACACTACAAATCCTGCAGTGCCAGACGTTCCCCCTGCTTAAGCCAGTACATGTCCAGGCCCGTCTAAAGTTTGCTAGAGAGCATTTGGATGATGCTGAAGAGGATTGGGAGAATGTTATATGGTCAGATGAAACCAAAATAGAACTTTCTGTAAGTGTTCGGCCAAAGTTTGTGGCTAATACAATAGAAGGGGCATCTAATACCCGGCGGTTCTTCTTTCTGAGGAGCAGAAGCAGCTATGGTGCGGGGGATGAAAACCAAGCCCACTTTCTTGAATATGCTGAGAAGGAGATTTAGTTAATCCTGGAACCACATTAAGATATTCAAGCCATTAATCAGAAGGGGAAGATGGATTTTTAATACTAGAGGATAAAGTATTAAAGTCTACAGTCAAAACATGTGCAAAGGCGGGATGACAACTCAGCAACACACTATAAAGGAGGTCCGTGTGGTACTTTTGCAGTTTGGGGCTCCCGGTTTATTCTGAAACTCTCTCGGCTCTAATATCAGAAGTGAAAACAACCCGTACTCGAGTTGTAAAAATAAATCAGGGGGGATGGTGGATTTTATCATATGGGGACAGATAATTTGTGCTAATTACAAATAATATAATATATTACAAATAATAGCAGTGACCAAAACACCTGCAGAAATACTGCAGGAATGACATAGCAGCAGTTAAATGCAGCCTTCTGTAAGCTTTAAATATCCACTGGACTTACATCAAATGCATCAAAACACAACAATAAAAAACACTTTTCTGAACTTATCAATATGACTCTGTCCTTCACAGGATAAGTAACATGGATCACTGCAAAAACTCACAATCTTAACAAGAATATTTGTCTTATTTCTAGTTAAAATGTCTCATTTTAGAAAAGAAATCTCATTACACTTAAAACAAGACTCATCACTGGAAAAAAACAACAATTTTCACCTGTTTCAAGTACCGGTAGATTTTCACTTGAAATAAGTAGAAAAATCTGCCAGTGGAACAGGATTTTTGTGCTTGTAATAAGAAGATAAATCTTGTCCCACTGGCAGATTTTTCTACTTATTTCAAGTGAAAATTTACTTGAAACAGGTGAAAATTGTTGTTTTTTTCCAGTGATGAATCGTGTTTTAGGTGTAATGAGATTTTTTTGGACTAAAAATTAGATATTTTAACCAAAAATAAGACAAATATTTTTGTAAATATTTTGAGTTTTTGCAGTGCAGAAACAACACTATTCCTACACTGCAAAAACTCAATCTTACCAAGAATATTTGTCTTATTTCTAGTTAAAATGTCTAATTTTAGTAAAAAAAATCTCATTAAACTTAAAACAAGACTCATCACTGGAAAAAACAACAATTTTCACCTGTTTCAAGTAGATTTTCACTTAAAATAAGTAGAAAAATCTGCCAGTGGAACAAGATTTTTTTGCTTGTAATGAGAAGATAAATCTTGTTCCACTGGCAGATTTTCCTACTTATTTCAAGTGAAAATTTACTTGAAACAGGTTAAAAATAAGTTATTTTTCTGGTGTTATTTTTCTGGTGATGACTCTAAATGTTGAAATAGCAGTAAAACCACATTCATTGATGAAATGACATAAGGGATGGAAAGGGGGGATGGCAGTTTTACAGGGGGATGATTTGGACCATTTTTATTTCAGGGGGGATGCCATCCCCCCTCATCCCCCCTCATCCCCTGTTTTGGGAGAAATCTTAATTAGGTTCTAGGAGTGGTCGGCTGTACCAAAATGAATCACACACACACACCTCGCCTTTGCTATAAGATATGAATACATTTATTAGCAAAAAGCAAGCATTTACATAGAAGACATCCACGAAACTACCAGTTTGCTAGGATAATTCGCCAAGTTATCCCCCGCAAATAGCAGTACACACAAAACCACCAGTTTGCTAGGATAATTTGTCGAGTTATCCCCCGCAAATAGCAGTACACACAAAATTACTCGTTTGCTAGGATAAAGTGTCAAGTTACCCCCCGCAAGTGGCTGAGCAATATTCATCACACACAACTACAAAGGTTTTTAAGGCCTATCTTACCTCGACACAAGACTGGAGAGCCGGGGACAGTCCGGATAGAGTAAGCCAAGGAAAAAAAAACGCGCCGGGCGTCCTGCACTGACCCACGGCAGACTCTGAATCCGGACTTCCGGCTACCGCGTCTTTATACCTTTCTCGTGGAAGGGGTTGCCCCTTCAACTCCCGCCTGCCAGTTCTCACGCTAAGGCCTCGGTTAACACGCTAAGGCTCGGTTCACACGCGACTGAGCTTCCCGTGTGAACAAGCAGTTACAATAATACTAAAAAGAGGGTGCAGACTGTGTTTTGGGAATTCAGGACATCTTCAGGACACAAAACTTATTTTTTCTCCCTTCATCCCCCCTCACCCCCCCCTCAACTCCAGTACTGAAACCAACGCTCATGACGACTCGTAGCAGCCGTGCCTTCATCTAATTAGGCGTATTGTCTCCAAATTCCAGCGTCCTCCCTCTGTCGTCCATCAGCTTTGTCTTCCTGTCGTCTTGTCAAACACTGATTGAAGTGGAACGAGGAGGACGGGGCTCACGTCCTGACGTATAAAGGATAGTGTGAAGGGATGACACGGCGCGCTGACGCCTTCCCTGACACCGCCGATACGCTGGTATTATGTGCAGAGAAGAAAGTCGTTCACATCAAGCCATTTCGGGTAAATGTCTTGACATGAATGCGACTGATGACTCACGGGATGTCGAGCTGTCTTCAGTGGTACTTGAAAGTTGTCATGCTTGGAGGGTTTTTGTTTTGTTTGGTTTGTTTTCTGCAGAAATGTAAGCTCAAACATCAAAGCTTCACAGAAAAAGATAAATCACATTTACTTGTTGACAAGATTTTAGAAATATGTGCTGTGAGGAGTATTTGAGATTTAAGGGATTTCAATTTGGCGATGAAATTAAAGACTGGTTGGTTTTAAGGGAATCCATCGACAAGTGAGCGGTCCGGGCCTCGCGGGGCCGCTGCTTCCCCGACTCCGATGAATAAATCATTACCAGACTTGTGCAGACACGGTGGCGAGCTAATGGGAGATGATTCGTGTGAATGTTGTGTGTCAGAGGTGGGAAGCGTCTAAAACGTGGAGAACCGCAGTCCTGGAGGATCGGAGTTGGAGAACCGCTAGCGAGAGTCTGGTCTCCATTATCACGTCACCTCCAGATTAAAGGTCTTAAAGGTTTAGTCCGTGATGTTGCAGAGCTAGCAAGATTTGAAAGTGGCACCTCCTCTAAGCCCCAGCCCCTCCTCTAAGCCCTGCCCCTCCTCTAAGCCCCGCCCCCTCCTTCCCCTCCCGTCAGCGCTCCGTCCAAAGCCACGCCCCCACAAACTTTGGGGAACGCGCATTTGCAGGAGTCCAGTTTTCCAGGACATTTTGGACAGCACATTTTCAACAAAACTACCCCATGTCTCATTCACCTGTAAGGGGGGGGCAGGGGGGGGGCTGTTCCCACCCAAACGTGCATCCTGCCCACCCAATCAAAGTTATGTCCTTTATTTTTTTATAATTTTATTTTTTTATAAATATAAAAAAACATCACAGAATATCTGTACCGTTTCTGACTGGGTGGGCTCTGCGCATCATTTTTAGACAATGAACGCATACCGCAAAAGTTGTGTCTCGGCGGAGAGACCCGACGTCCCAGCAAAATGAGACAACAGAGAAGTTCAGAACAGCAGACAGAGACACACTGAAGGCTGATTTATGGTTCCGCGTTACACCAACGCAGAATGGTGCGCGTCGCCGCGTACCCTACGCCGTAGGCAACGCCGTACGGTACGGCGTTGCCTACGGCGTAGGCTACAAATATTCTTGTTCTTAACAAGAATATTTGTCTTAATTCTAGTTAAAATGCCTCATTTTAGTAAAAAAATCTTATTACACTTAAAACGAGACTCGTCACTGGAAAAAAACAACAATTTTCACCTGTTTCAAGTAGATTTGAACTTAAAATAAGTAGAAAAATCTGCCAGTGGAACAACATTTTTTTGCTTGTAATAAGAAGATAAATCTTGTCCCACTGGCAGATTTTTCTACTTAAAGGAGCTTGAGGCTGGATTCATGAAAAAAATGTGTATACATTTTAAGTTTTCTAGTAATAATGTCAGATGAAGCGTTCCAAACCCAAAAGAATGATTCCTCTAGTGTATCTCTCCTTTGCCTTGAACTGGCTGTGTGCTGCAAAATGTGCTGCAATTCGGTCCCGAATTTCCCGCGCTGTCCTGCGGATGTGACGTCACATGACGCTGCATGCACGTTCTCCCCGTTCTCCCGTGCCGGCTTCACTGTTGGCTGCAGTACCCCCAACGGCCGTCGTGGTGAAGGGTGGCGCTAGAGAGTCTCATTTCTTAAAAGGAGCCTCATGCTCCTTTAATTCAAGTGAAAATTTACTTGAAACAGGTGAAAATGGTCAAATAAGTTATTTTTCTGATGATGACTCTAAATGTTGAAATAGCAGTAAAACCACATCAGAATCAAAATCAGAATCAGAATCAGAAAAAGCTTTATTGCCAGGTCAGACATAAATCAGACGAGAGAACTTGACTCCGGTTCACACCCATGGCACCATTAATACGGACGCCATTTTTAGAGGAAGGATGACACTGGGATGGGGGGGGGGGGGGAGGGGGGAGGGAAAAAAAGGCATCTTCACACTGTGTATTAATACCTGGTGTCAAGGTGCAAAAAAACACCTCAGCACAGAAAAGCAACATACACATAACAAAACAACATCATAAGCTTATGGGTATATGATATCGGCAGGTTGGGGGGGGGTTGCACAGGTCATCCAAGTGAGGGCCATTGCAGCTGGCGCTCAAACCCGGAGTCCGTGTCAGGAGGGGCTGATAAGAGGGGGGCCGAGGAAGGCGTTGACATTAATTGAGGGAATTGTGTGTGCTTATCAGTTAGTGTCTGTGAAGCGATGAGTCTGTCCGTGAACCTCCGCCCAGATCTGCTCACTGATAAATGACATAAGGGATGGAAAGGAGGGGTGGCAGTTTTACAGGGGGGATGATTTGGACCGTTTTTATTTCAGGGGGGATGCCGTCCCCCCTCAAGCTCGGGCAACATCAGGAACTGGTTCCCAGTCAGTACCGTGAGCTTCCACCTGTGAACATTCATTTCCAGCACGGATGAATCAAATCAGAGCGTGTGCAGAATGAGAGGCACTTTTAACGTGCAGATTCAAGGGCGTACTTTCTTTTTCTTCTTCTTTATTTATCTATTTCCAGGGTGAGCGGAGCGCGAGCACAAAGGGGTGAGGGAAATGGAAAATGAGATGAGAGGGGGAATGGAGGAGAGAGGAAACTGTGAGAAGTGCAGAGCACACACTTTCCCCCTAAATCCTTCTGTTACGAACGCAAACGCATGCAGCAAAAAATCTATTCCCCCAGAATGTTTCTGAAGAGGTTCCTGCTCCGCCTGAGTCGGAAATTCAGGAGAAAACGAGCTCAGGCTGCAGAAACCAGGCCAGACATCTCTGTTTGTTTATTTCCTCCCTTTTTCTGCTCAGCGAGATGATAAAACTCCCGCCGAGGGTGCGCGGGGCGCGTGGGGGTGAGAGCAAAAACAGAGAGGAGTAAAGTTATAAAGATGTGAGCTGAAAAGGGAGGGGAAAGAAAGAGATTGACAGCAGTGTAAATGTGAAAGGGATGGGAAGAAATGATGAAATCCGCCCTCAACCTGTCACAGCCCTCGGAGCTGAAGGAAACAACATGAAGACGGGAAGAAAATAAGTTCTGCAAAAACAATGACGGAAATAATCTAAAGTAAAATCAGTTTTATGGGCTGAATAAATGCAGCGTGCTGGAAGGTGAAACCATGTTAATGTTCCCCGGTTTGGTGCACAGCAGTTCAGGTGTTTCTCTCTGCAGGTATCAACGTGATCGCAGACAAAATAAATATAAATATGAAGCTTTTATTGCTTGGTCAGGAAATCCGCTTCCAGTTCCCCCTAAATTCTGATTTGCATACGTTCACCTTGGAGGCTGGTCAGAATAAATACACATTAAATGAGCTGGTTTCATTTGCACTGAATATGAATAATAAAACTAGCTTCACATAATCAGAATGATACAGAAGAGTATTAGGGCCAGGCAGGAGAAAAAAGTCGAAATGTTGAGAAAAAAGTCAAAATTTCGTGAATAAAGTCGAAATGTTGAGAAAAAAGTTGAAATGTTGAGAAAAAAGTTGTAATTTCGTGAATAAAGTTGAAATGTTAAGAAAAAAGTTGAAATGTTGAGAAAAAAGTCAAAATTTCGTGAATAAAGTCGAAATGTTGAGAAAAAAGTCAAATTATCGTGAATAAAGTCGAAATGTTGAGAAAAAAGTCAAATTATCGTGAATAAAGTTGAAATGTTGAGAAAAAAGTTGAAATGTTGAGAAAAAAGTCGTAATTTCGTGAATAAAGTCGAAATGTTAAGAAAAAAGTCAAAATTTCGTGAATAAAGTCGAAATGTTGAGAAAAAAGTTGAAATGTTGAGAAAAAAGTCGCAAGTTCGAGAATATTGTTGAAGTATAATTTCGAGAAAAAAGTCGAAATGTCGAAAAAAAAGTCGAAATGTTCGACTTTCTTCTCGACATTTCGTCTTTTTTCTCGAAGTGCACAATAAAAAAAAATCTTCCACTCTCAAATTTTTTTTCTCTTGCCTGGCCCTAATACTCTTCCATAAAATGATCAACTCTGGCCAGTTTAAACACTGTAAAACACTCCCATACCCTGATACATTTATTATAGCAGACGCAGCAAACAGGCCCCAGAGCATAAACAAGCCTCGCTGTAGCTTCTCTCTTCCCATGGAAAATCTTTACTTCCTTATTTAGTTGGGTGTAAAGGAGGCATTGCATTATCCTACGGCTTTATTTTGGGTTCTTTTGTACAGAATCATCTCCAGGCCCGGTTCTACGAGGGTGCATTAGCAAGCGTTGCACCCTCAGTTTATGTGTTTGCATGCTCAGTTGAAAAGACGAAAAAAAAACTGACAAGTGCGCGCGTTAAGCCTGAATTATGGTTCTGCGTTAAATCGACGCAGAGGCTACGCCGTAGGGTACGCTGTATCCTACAGCGTAGGCTCTTGTGGCAGAGTGGAGGAGCTGCAGCCACTCAGGCTGACGGGACACAGGTGTGGCCCGTCAACCTCTCCACCCTGCCAGCCTTATAAAGAGGACTGAGGAGTCTGCTGTAGAGGCTGCTGCTGGAGCTGAAGCACGTGTGTTGGTGTGTGAGTGAATAAACAGGTTCTGCACAAAACTCCGTGTCCTCTCTATCCTGTCGGTCGGGCCCCGTAGTACTCGCCCTGCTACAGCTCTGCGTTGGTGTAACGTGGAACCATAAATCAACCTTCAGTGTCCATCACTCATCTGCGTCCACCGCGCAGTTACTGTACCTGGACCAGCAAGACGCTGCTCTCTGCTGCTCCGTTAACACAAAGTAACGATTGATATTTGGAAGTGGTTCAAGCACAACCACGCCAGCAAGTTAGACAACGGTGGTCATGAGACAGAGATTCCATCTCAACTTGACTGGACCACACAGGTTATATTTAGGGCCCGAGCACTTACAGTGCAAAGGCCCTATTGTATCTGTAGGAATTTTTCTTTCTTTCTTTCTTTCTTTCTTTCTTTCTTTCTTTCTTTCTTTCTTTCTTTCTTTCTTTCTTTCTTTCTTTCTTTCTTTCTTTCTTTCTTTCTTTCTTTCTTTCTTTTTCTTCTGACGAAAGGAGGGCCTTTTTTCCCCCTAATCGTGCCCAAAAAGGCACCAAATTTTTCACGCAAGCCAGGCCTGGTGAAAAATGTGATATTTAATGGTTTGCATTGCATAGAGAGTCGTGGGTGGTGTCACCGGAATCGGTATTGAGTCCTTGAGCTTCATTGGCCTGAATTAGCCCCGCCCCTTCTTCTGATTGGTTGTCCTTTTTCTGCTATAACTTTTGAATGGTTTGACATAGGAAGTCGTGGGTGGTGTCATTTCTGATATGCTTATGGGGGACGGTGGCCGTGAGTGCGAGGGCCCGTTCATCGCTGCTTGCAGCTTTAATTATTTTTGTTATTTATTTTTCTATGTTTTATTTTATGTTGCTACACTGCAAAAACTCTTACCAGGAATATTTGTCTTATTTCTAGTTAAAATGTCTAATTTTTAGTCAAAAAATCTCATTACACTCAAAACAAGTGTAATTACCAGAAAAATGGTAAAAACTGGACAAAAAACAACAATTTCCCCCTGTTTCAAGTAGATTTTCACTTGAAATAAGTAGAAAAATCTGCCAGTGGGACAAGATTTATCTTCTTATTACAAGCAAAAAAATATTGTTCCACTGGGAGATTTTTCTACTTATTTCAAGTGAAAATCTACTTGAAACAGGTGAAAATTGTTGTTTTTTTCCAGTGATGACTTGTTTTAAGTGTAATGAGAGTTTTTTGACTAAAAATGAGCCATTTTAATTAGAAATAAGACAAATATTCTTGTTAAGAATTTAAATTTTTGCAGTGTAGATTTTCTGATGGGTGAGGTAGCCCAGACTAAATGTAACATTTTCTTTGTCCTGCAGCAATATTCCATCTTTTCTCCCTTCCTTACTCCCTTTCCTACTTCCTTCCTTCTTTTCTTCTTTTCTCCTTTCTTCCTTACTTCCTTCTTTCCTCCCTTCACCCTCCCTTGACCCAAAGACAGCACCAGGGTTAAACTCCCGGAGTGTCACTGGTACTTGAGTCATCATGTGCAGCGAGCAGGTTAAATGGGTCATGAGGGCAGCAGAGTGGTGTGTTGCAGCAGAGAGGTGTGTTGCAGCAGAGAGGTGTGTTGCAGCAGAGAGGTGTGTTGCAGCAGAGAGGTGTGTTGCAGCAGAGAGGTGTGTTGCAGCAGAGTGGTGTGTTGCAGCAGAGAGGTGTGTTGCAGCAGAGAGGTGTGTTGCAGCAGAGAGGTGTGTTGCAGCAGAGATAATGTCCAGTTGTCCGTCACTCACCGGAGAATCTAACACTCCCAATACCCACAAGGTGAGTCACTTCATCCAGGGATACAAATGAATGGATCAGGTGTAATTAGTGGACACACGCAGACTAATGAATCGTGTAAAAGATGCAATAAAACAGCAGGCATGGCTGACCGTACGCGTGTGAGAGTCAGCTGCATAATAACTCTGCATTCTTCAACAGATGGTGCAAAATGTAAAAAGGTTTATTTTTACGGACCAAAGGCGATTATTAAGGTGCAAAGTTGAGTAAGAGTTGTTGAAAACTGGCAAAGGAAGGACTTACTGTCCCAAGTGGAGCTGATGCACAAGTGAAAAACAAAATCATGGCCTCTTATACCCAGTACTGGAGTTGTAAAAAACAATCAGGGGGGATGGTGGATTTTATCATATGGGGACAGATCATTTATGCTGATTACAAATAATATTATATATTACAAATAATCAACCCAGTCTCACATAAAAACGTACCCTGCCTACATGTACGTTGGTCCAAAGTGCAAAAACCTAGAGGGGTTACAATAATAGCCCTTGAATTGTATAACTCACATTTTTCTGACTATTTGTTTTGCCTCCAAGTCACGTGACTTTCAAGATTCTGGCCGTGACACCAAAAAACATGGTAGACATTTCTCATTTTTTAGTGAAACAAATCAATATTTTGAATTAGTTTCTGCATAAAACTGCATTTTGATTACATTTCTAGCAAGAGATATATATATATATATTATTTTCATAATATTCACTCAGTGAATGTACATAATCATTCGCTTGCTCGTTGTTGCAAATCTCGCCAGAATAATGTGAAATAGCAACGTTTTGGTTTCTGGACGGTAACCTGATTATTACATTATTATTATTTATATATTATTCTTTATTATAGTGGCTAAGTTATGAGTTTTTTGACGCGCAAGTTACTGTTTGTTACTGTCAGTTTGTAAAAACATGTTTTTAACGCTGTTTTAAAAGTGTTTTATTGATGTTCTAATGGTGTTTTGATGATGTTTAAGTGCTAAAATTCCACGGATATTGTACCTATGCGAAGTCATTTGGGATCTGTTGTCGTGATATATACACGGATTATTACATTATTATGGTAAATGGCTTACACTTATATAGCGCTTTCCAGCTGTACTCCTACAGCCCCAAAGCGCTTTACACTGACTGTGTTTCCATGCATCAATAACCCTTTTAAAACCCAAATATTTGCAATAACCTGAATTTTCACGGCCATGTAAACACCAATAACCCCTTTAAATAACCTGAATTTGCTCATATTCCGGTTTTTAAAAACCCCTGGGTTACTCCTTTTAAAACCCGAATATTGGGTCATGTAAACACCAAACAGAATATCCCCATCACACGGAACATGAATTTGTTTTCTGCACATGCTCTGTTCACAAGGAATCCTGGTCTTTTGAGTCCAGGAAGTTCTTATAAACACGGAGAAACCAAGACCAGGAGGAGACTAATCACTTCATAAATGTAATGAAGGATATGAACATTTCTGCATTTGTAGACGGTAGAAAGTACGGGGATAGAAGATTTACAAGAAGGTGAGAGAAAAGTTCAGGAAGCAGCATTTGTTTTGAATTTGGATACAGGAAGAAGAAGCAGAAATGACGGGAATTGCGTCATCACGTTCTCCGTGCGTCGCTGGTTTGATCCAGATATCCCAAATGATTAATTACCATGTAAACGGAATATTCCCAATGTTTTAGTAACCGGAATATTAGCAATAACCCCAATTTTGACTGCACGTAAACGTAGTCAGTGCACACGTTCACACACCGGTTGTCGGTGGAGCTGCCACACAACGGCGCTGGACTGACAACCGGGAGCAGCTAGGATTATTACATTTTTATTATTTATATGGGGAACGTTTGACACGGGGAATTCCCTGGGATTCTCCTCTACGTCATAGTGACGAGGGGGATCCTGGACACGTGACAGATGCCCC
This sequence comes from Cololabis saira, assembly GCF_033807715.1. Lineage (NCBI taxonomy): Eukaryota > Metazoa > Chordata > Actinopteri > Beloniformes > Belonidae > Cololabis > Cololabis saira. Next base: position 4,436,496 of record NC_084594.1, read on the forward strand.
GATCGCGTGCCCCCGATTTGACTGGTTTCAGCCCATTGAATGAGGCGTTATTTAGTCCCATAAGTATAGGCTAGTGGGGGGCTAGTAACATGCTAGTAGTTACCAGCCATTTGTTTGAGTTATCCCTTGTTTGTGTAGCCCAGGAATGAAGTGTACGCTTGGTAAGTCTCAGCCAATCAGGGGGCTGGTTGTTAGTACGTAGGGACCCGGATGTGTGGTCATTGGTTACTGTTGTTAGGGACATGGAAATAAACGATTAATATTTAAGATAGTTAAGTTTATAGTAACGTAACATGTCAGAAGTTAACATATATTTTATTTTTTTTGGAAAATGCAATATTTTAAGATAGTTTCGGCATCAAAATACATTTTATTAAGGTTTCTAGCGATAAATGTGTATTGAATAACGGCGTTGGCATCAATCAGACTTTTAATCCTCCACCATTCCTCCAAATCCTCCACTACATCCTCCACCAATCATGAAATACCTTCTTTTAATCCTCTAAGTCTCAACAGCTGAAAATTACGACTAATGTAAATGATATAAATTACATTTACTGTAGTTGAAGCGATAAACGCAGACGATGATTCAATTCCAGTCCTGCTGTAAGTGGATGTGTTCCTGTTCTTACGACAACAGAAACAACTAACCAGGGAAGCTTATGCGAAATAAAACCTTTGCCAGGCGAGCGAGTGGTTCTTCTTGCTTACTTTATAGATTTTTAACATTTAAGCTCCATGCAGCAGTGCAGTCCTGTTTATGCTCAGTTTCAATCAATTCCTTTTACTTTATGGTATGTGTTTTTTTCATTTCATGCATAATCTTATTGCAGTTTATAATCCGATCCATTCCAACTGGGACCAGGATTCATTTAGCTTAGCTGCGTGACCCGGCAGATTCCATCGGATCTTCACTTTGATGCAATCCTGCATCTTGAGCTGATGAAGCAACGGTGGAGAGGAAAACCAAAGCTAAAAAAAAAAACAACGTCCATCCCGTCCAGACTCGGGGAAGCCGTGTGAGAGGACGGAAGGTACGTCTTCGGAGGCAGAGATTGGAGATTGTTGGAGACCCCACAAACCCCCGTCAAGGGAGAAAAATATATTTTGTGTCCTGGAAATACCCTGAATTCCCAAAACACAGTCTCAGTCTCATATCAGCTCTGCACCTGCTGTTTATTACTAAAGGTCTGTGAGAGGCACCCCCGATGTGGCTTGTTCACAGGGGACTCAGTTCCCGTGGGACGCCAGCTACGTGGCAGGAGGCCAAGACTTAGGAAAGTTATAAAGACGGGACAGCCGGAAGTTCAAGTCAGAGTCAGCTGCGGGTCTAGTGCACGACGCGCAGCAGGGTTTTTTTGGCTACTCTGCCAGGACTGTTCGGCTCTCCAGTCTCCTGTGTTGAGGTAAGAGTATAAGGCCTTAGCCCTGTGTAATTGTCAGTAATATTGCTCTGCCATTTGTGGGGGATAACTTGACACCTTATCCTAGCAAAAGGAGTAATTGTGTGTGTGTCTTTTATGCAATGCTTGCTTTTATTGTGGTAATAAAGGTTCATATATCATTATAGCCAAAGCGAGTGTGTGTGTGTGATTCATTTTGGTGCAGCCGACCACTTTCGAGCCTTAATCGATTTTCTCCAAAAACACCCCGGTTAGCCTGCAGCCGGAGGGAGAAGTGCCCTGTTGGGATGATATGGGAAGCTGTTAGGGGAGTAACCAGGGTGCGATTTGCCGGTGGGGATGGTGGGGATTTTCCCCCCCTCTGGTTTACACGTCCTGCTATTTTTATCCTCGGTGGGGACAAAATGTATACTCCCCACCCAAAGTATTTTCACCATTACATCGTAATTATTAACAAGTAATAACAACCAAAATACACACAGTCCGTGTTCATTCTGCTTGTGTGTGATTTTGATACCGGGAGCGAGTCGCGCCCACAGAAAGCAGTTTTATTTTGAAAACCAACCAGATTTTCTTGCATTCCAAAAGTCCGACTTCCGGCCCGCCAAAATAAAAGATACAGTCAGTCAAATGAATGAAAAAATGAAAAGAATCCAGAGCAGCATATCCTCATATTTTACAGGATCACAACCAAAAATCCTGAGAAAAAATGCGACAGAAGATGAAACAAGATCTGACATTGCTGATCAAATGGTGAACAGCAGCATCTCCCCGGCTGAGGAGCTCACATGTTTTCTGTTAAACTGATATCAAGAAAGAATTAAACAATATTAATTTTGTTTATTTTTATTTGGCACATTTAAAAACAATATTAGGAGAAAATATTTTTGCAAATGCAGTGGTTCAGTTCATGTTCAAAATAGGCCTATCGCCTACGTTATGTAGCTTAAGTGTAAGGTTTACACAAGAAACAAGTTTTCATATAGCCTATACTGTTGGACCGCTGTTGTGGTAATCTTTCTGAATAAAAAATATATTTCTCAAAATTATCCCCCCCTCTGGTTTTTTCACAAATCGCACCCTGTGTGTAACGATACACTAATCTCACGATACGTTACGATACACGATATTGAGGTCACGATAACGATACGATATTATAGCAGTATTTTTTTAACAACCTTGAATGAGGAACATGTGACTGGAGAAAATTGTCTTTTATTTGAAAGACACAAAGTACAAAACAATACTGTGTGTTTGCCCTATTGTTACAGTTTGTAATGCTTTATAACTGTTTAAGTTTTAAAGAGAAAGCCAGGACAACCATTTTCCACAAACTGAACTAAAAGTAAATGTCAGGTTTGCATTATGATCTTCAGTTTCATACAAATAAAAATATTTAGACACAAACTGAATAGTTTCTCTCATGTATGATTTGACTTTTTTCTTTTCCAGAAATTTAACAACTAAAATTAATTAAATAAATAAAAGTAAATAAATAATACAATTTTACATCATAAAAAAAGATTGATTCATGCTCACCTTATAAGTGTAAGAGGAGATTTATTTTTGTTAAGAAGTTTATTTTGGTAATTCAGGGTTGATTATTTTATAAATATATTCTTTATATTCTGATGTAAATCAGGGACTATAATGACACTAGTCAGTTTATCTGTAGTGATTAGTCTGTTTTAGATTGGGCGGAGTGATACGCCACAGTACGGCACTAGGTGCTGTGTTGAAGTTCTAAAATCCTACGCTGTTGAGGGACATTAAAGTACTCTCAAACTCAGCAGAAGTTGTCCCCGTGTTTATCCTACTCACCACCCCAAAAAGGTTTAATTTAATAAGGTAAGGCTTAACTCTACATCAGCCTTTAAAGGTTCAGACCTCAAAACCCTGCAAGAGTCCCGTGATCGGGAAAAAAACGGTACTAGTTTCTTCTGAGTGAAGGAAGATTTTGGTCCGCGGGTCGAGGCGCGGTCGTCACGTGATCCCACTGCACCAATAGGATGTTACTAGTAAACACAATAGATTAATATTAATAACCCAATATCGTGCTACAGTTTGTCACCTCCACGACACGTATCGTGACGTTTTTGTATCGCGGAATTTCGTGGAACGATATATTGTTACACCCCTAGAAGCTATACACGTTACTTAAGATGAGATAAGAGTTTTAAACTTTCAATCAAAGACATTTCTCTTTTAACCCATGATACAAATATGAGACGTCTGATCATGAAAGAGAAACAGCTAATGAGATCAGTCACAAGCAGCTGGAACTCAACAAAAGTGGCAAATATGACTCATCTTCATCTTCTGTCGGTGTGTATTTATAGACAAACTAAATGTAAAGTAGGATACGATGTTAGACATGTGCTTGTTGTGGGGTTTTTTCTGCTTCCAGTGGGGCACAAAAATGAGTCCTTTTAAATAATGGAACAATTGCGTATCTGAAAACGGAGACTAATTTGCTCTAGAGAACAGAAATTATGTCCCGGCCTCAATTATTTACGTCTGTCACATCCTCCAATCGTCCCACGATCAAAGGAGTGTTTTGATCACTTTACTGCCCCGGTGGTGAAGCGTCAGACTCCATCCATCTGGGACTCACGCGGATTCATCGGATTCATCTGCTCGCTGAACTCTGGAGATCTCTAGGAAGGAGCCTGACCTACATAACCACACTTTTGACTTAAAATCACAACCGTTGTTGAATTTAAATGTGATGGAATTCATTCGTAGCTTCCACAGAGCGGGTTAGGTTGCTTGTGCTCGTGAACTGGGATGAACTGTTTGCTAAAATGAAATTAGTCCCAAAGAGCCTGAGATGAGAAGATGCAAGCACAGTTTCAGGGGCGTATCTAAGTATCTAAGGGTAAAGAATCGTAGATATCTCACAGGCACAGACGCCTCAGAGATGCAGAAGTAGAAATGGAAAGAGGCTCATCAGTGTGAAACTGGGTATCAACAAACCGTGAAACAATTTCAGAATAATACTTTTCAGCATAAAATTGCTCAGAATTTCAATGTCTTATCATTTATGGTACGGTATGATATCTTCAAAGATTCTGATAAATCTCTGTGTCTAGACCAGGGGTTGGCAACCCGCGGCTCTAGAGCCGCATGCGGCTCTTTAGCGCCGCCCTAGTGGCTCCTGGAGCTTTTTATAAAATGTTTGACATTTTTTTTCTTTTTCCTTGCTTTTTTTTCTTTTTTTTCCCTTTTTTTCTTTTATCTTCTTTTTTTCCTTTTTCCTTTCCTTTTTCCTTTCCTTTTTAATCTCGACATTTCAACTTTTTTCTCGACATTTTGACTTTTTTCTCGACATTTTGACTTTTTTCTCAACATTTCAACTTTTTTCTCCACATTTTGACTTTTTTCTCCACATTTCAACTTTTTTACTCAACATTTCAACTTTTTTATCGACATTTCGACTTTTTTCTCGAAATTTCAACTTTTTTCGCGACATTTTGACTTTTTTCTCAACATTTCGACTTTTTTCTCGACATTTCCAATTTTTTCTCGAAGTGCATAATGAAAAAAAAATCTCCCCCCAGTTATAACTAACATAGAAACATGCAGCGTGTGTTGTCTTCATTCTAAGGCTGATACAAAACTTTTCATTTTTTACGGCTCCAGACATATTCGTTTTTTTGTGTTTTTGGTCCAATATGGCTTGGGTTGCCGATCCCTGTTCTAAACTCTCCTCTTTGCTTCTTCTTCTCTCTCTCCACTCTTCAGACTCACATTCTGATGAAAACATGAGTCTTCAGACTGGTATTTTCTCTGAGAGAATGGCTCTGTCGTCCCCCCAGCTGCAATGACCCTCTACCAGAGCCTTCAGTGTTTAGTCTTCATCGTTTTGTGCTGCTCAACGTTCCGTGCATCCTGCATGTATCTATATTAGTTAGAACTTTTTTTTCATTGTGCACTATGAGAAAAAAGTTGACATTTTGAGAAAAAAGTCAAAATGTTGAGATTAATGTTGATAATGTGACGACTGCAAACACCTCCCCTCATTCCCGCTCTGACCTCATGTCCAAGCCAAAAAAAACGGGAGGACCGGAGACAATGCACGCTCCAAAAATGTAACCTTGACGCTGAGGCCAGCGGGTGTGCAAACATTTCACATATTTCCCCATCAGCCTCCACATCTGCAGCATCTCTCAGCTCTGTGTCGTATGTTTCAACCACTGGGATGAAAGTGAGTGCATTAAATGATCATGAATAAAGATGTGAGAGATGAACCGAGCTCAGTAGATTTAATATATCCTCTGCAAGTGGGTCAGAACGTACGTCAGGAGTCTGGATGCAGATGTGACAGAGAGGTTGAGGATGCACGGTGCTTTGAGCAGCACAAAACGATGAAGACTAAACACTGAAGGCTCTGGTAGAGGGTCATTGCAGACAACAGAGCCACGCTCTCAGAGAAAATACCATTCTGAAGACTCATGTTTCCATCAGAGCAGCTGCTCGTGAAGCGAGGAGACGTGAGAATGTGAGTCTGAAGAGTGGAGAGAGAGAAGAAGCAAAGAGGACAGTTTAGAAGAAGAAGAGGAGAGTTTAGAAGAAGAAGAGGAGAGTTTAGAAGAAGAAGAGGAGAGTTTAGAACAGGGGTCGGCAACCCAAGCCATATTGGACCAAAAACACAAAAAACAAATATGTCTGGAGCTGCAAAAAATGAAAAGTCTTGTATCAGCCTTAGAATGAAGACAACACATGCTGCATGGATCTATATTAGTTATAACTGGGGAAGATTTTTTTTTTCATTATGCACTTTGAGAAAAAAAGTTGAAATGTCGAGAAAAAAGTCGAAATGTTGAGAAAAAAGTTGAAATGTCGAGAAAAAAGTTGACATTTTGAGTAAAAAGTCAAAATGTCGAGAAAAAAGTTGAAATTTCGAGAAAAAAGTTAAAATGTTGAGAAAAAGGACAACATTTAGAGAAAAAAGTTGATATGTTGAGAAAAAAAGTCAAAATAGTCAAAATGTCAAGAAAAAAGTCAAAATGTCAAAATGTTGAGAAAGGGGCAAAAAAGAAGAAAAAAAAGAAAAAAAGGAAATACCACAGTTTTTAATGCCGATCTTATTTTCTGTATTCTCATTTTCTATATTTCTATTTTATTTAGTTTTTATCAGCTACACCTTTAGATTGGGCCGTGAAAATATTGTCAGACATTAAACCGTCGGTCCGTGGTTCAGAAAAGGTTGGGAACCACTGCTCTATCAGACAGTTTCAGGGTCGATATCAGACATCAACATAATGAAACTGGATTTGTTTGACAGAGATGAATCCAAGACTCTGTATCTGCCACCTCTCTGGCGCTGCTGAGCTACGACAGACGCTCCTAATCAACCAGTTCATGCTCGGTGGTTATTTGTCATTTTCATCAACAGGCAACAAAGTTTGTTTACTGCATTTATCCCCAGGAATGTGGTAACACTTATTAAACGAGTGTCGAATGCTCTTTTTGACGAACGGCAGGGTTACAGTACGCAGGATTTATGCACATCAAATTAAATATTGATTCATTTTCATGAGATGGTACATTTTCTCCGTTTATGTTCATCTGTCCATCCATCCATCATGAAAGTCTGTCTCTTCCTCTAAAAGATGACAGGAGCCTGCCCCCCCCCCCCCTGCCCCGCAGCTCTCTGAGGACGAAGTCGGCGGTATTTATTTATTATGGATCCCCATTAGTCCTCACTGCAGGGGAGACTATTCTTTCTGGGGTCCAACATTGCACACATGAAACAACAAAATACAATCAATCAATCAATCAATCAATCAATCAATCAATCAATCAATCAATCAATCAATCAATCAATCAATCAATCAATCAATCAATCAATCAATCAATCAATCAATCAATCAATCAATCAATCAATCAATCAATATTTATTTCTAGCAATAAACTTTTTTTTTTAAGGCTTCCTCCTGTCTCAACATTTGAACCAAAAAAATGAACAAAAGACCTATATCAAATTGTTATAAAAATTATTCTACAGTTCACCTCACCTAAATTCACACACATTGTGGCCATGAAATGCAGATGCATTTCATGGCCACAATGTGTGCAAATCCAGGAACAATGTATATAGTAATATTTATAGTTAACCGTTAACTTATATTTATAATAAATACCAGCAATGGTAAGAGTAACAATACCAGAAGGTAATGGACATGGACATATAGTACATACATACACGTCAGTAATGGTAAGAACAACAGTACCAGTAGGTAATTGACAATACAAACGTACTAAATGAGGAACAACAATTACACAAACATTTCAAGACCGAAGTTGATTAAACAAAGTGTTACCACCCGCTCTCTTTATAATTTGACCAGACCATGTGTTTATATAGCAATTTAAATCTGTGGATATTTTGGCATTGCTTGTGTTGGATATCCAGCCTGTTCCAAAGTCTCACACCACATACAGACACACAAAAACTTTTACGATTAGTTCGAACTTTAGGTATTTTAAAATCACCATATCCTCTCAAATTATAAGTTCTCTCTTGAACTGTGAAAAAGTCTTGTATATTACTTGGTAGTAATTTGTTGAATGCTTTAAATAGGATTATTGACGTATAGTATTTTACAAGATCATGGAATTTTAATAGTTTTGACTGAATGAACAAAATATGAGTGTGTTCTAGAAATCCAACCTTGTGAATAATTCGCACTGCTCGTTTCTGTAATGTGACTAATGGATTAATTGTGCATTGGTAACTGTTTCCTCAAACTTCAACACAATACGTGAAGTATGGGAGAACCAAGGAGCAGTACAAAGCACGGAGGGCATTTGAATCAAGTAGAGGTTTCACTTTATTTATAATTGAAAGGCTTTTGGAGATTTTTGTTTTTATGTGTCTGATGTGGGCTTTCCATGATAATTTACGATCTATTATAACTCCTAAAAATGTATTGTCATCTACATTTTCAATATGGACACCTTCAATCATTATCTGTAGTTGTGAATTGGTTATCGAATTTCCAAACATCATTGCCTTAGTCTTATTTAAGTTTAATGATAATTTATTACTATCCATCCACTTCTTCAATTTATTTAATTCCTCATTTACAGTGTTTACAAGTTCATTATAATTATCACTACTAAAGAATATGTTGGTGTCATCTGCAAAGTGTATTAGTTTTAGCAATTGAGATACATTGAATATGTCATTAATATAAACATTGAACAGTTTTGGTCCCAAAACAGACCCCTGGGGGGCACCACAAGAAATGCCAAGATGTTTAGATGTATACTGCCCCATTTTAACATATTGTTCCCTTCCTGATAAATAGCTTCTTAACCACTCCCCTGTAACCCCCCTAATACCATATAATTCAAGTTTGTTGAATAGGATTGAGTGATTGATTGTGTCGAAGGCTTTTTTAAAATCAATAAAAATTCCAACAGCATGTTTTTTTTGGTCCAGTGCGTTAGTGATTTCTTCTATTGCTTCAATTATTGCCATTGAGGTGGTTGTTTTTTTTCTAAATCCATATTGACCCTGATTGATTATCTGGTATTTGTCAAGAAACTTTTCTAGTCGGGATCCTTACAATCCTTACAATTAAAACATAACTAAATCTAAACACAAATAATCTCAGATGTACGGAAGTGTATTAGGTATTAGGAGAAAAATAAAAATAATATTTTAGAGGAGGAAGATTTCTTTTTCATTGTGCACTTCGAGAAAAAAATCGAAATGTCGAGATTAATGTTGAAGTAGAATATCGAGAAAAAAGTCAAAATGTCGAGAAAAAAGTAAACATGTTGAGAAAAAAGTCGAAATGTCGAGAAAAAAATCGAAATGATGAGAAAAATGGTGAAATTTCGACTTTTTTCTCGAAATAGTATTTCAACATTAATCTCGACATTTCGACTCGAAGTGCACAATAAAAAAATCTTCCACTCTCAAATTTGTTTTCTCTTGCCTGGCCCTAGTACTCTTCCGTAGAGATGTTATGGAATTCAACGCTTAAATTGTTGAAACCAGCCAGAACCAAACAACAAAAAATATTCCACTTCACACACTCAGAATTTCAGAATAAACCAAGAATTTCAGAATAAACCAACTCACTAAAACTGACTTCCTTGCTAAGTACTGCTTTTCTTAATTTATTTTTGAATCTAGCTTTATTGTTTACTATGGTTAAATGTGGTGGAAACTTATTCCATACCTGCCAACATTGGGCTGTGAAAAATAGGGAGATTTTCTGGGGTAGTGGTTGGAATGCTCCACTCACAACATCCCCACCCTGATATAAACAAGGCAACTTTTAATGAGCTTTAAATCCATAGCTACAATGAAATGTGCTAAAATGTACCTCCCAAAATGATTCTACAGCCTTCTTGGAGCCAAATAAGTTTAGTATTAATAACAATAAAATACAATATTTGTAGAATTTTCCAGGTTCCCTTTGTCACCAAAGGACCTGTTGTGGTTGTAGGTGGCAGACTTTGCAGCTTCAATCACTTTCTTGGAGGGTACATACTTGTGGCCAGGGCTGGTATGGTTTATCTAGCAAGAAAGGAGTGTGCAAAGAGTAGAATTATCCATACTCATTGTGTTTTCTGTGAGGATGTTTTTCACCATGCTGAATGAGCTCTCTGAGCCTGCATTGCTGTGAGAGATGCAGAGCTTTGCCTTCATCAGTGATGCCAGATTTGTAAAGCTCTCCTCTTTCCCTAGAAGAACCCAGAACCTTCAACTCTCTCTTCCTGTGGGAGATCCTTGCTTGCTATGACTTGATACTCCACCAACTCTTCCATCAGCTTTTTTTCAAAGCATTTTCTCAAACAAAACAAATTTTCAAATAACAAAATAACATATTTTAACCATTTTCCAAACAATAAAATAACTGAAAAAATCTGAAAAATGGTTCAAATATGTTATTTTGTAACTTGAACATTTTAAAATATGTACATTTCTTTGTAGAAAGGCGCTTTATGAAAATAAGTCCATTCACTTGTATTAGTTTACAGCGCAGTCTTGCCACATCCAATATGGCGGCGACGTTGACGTATCGCAGCAGCTCCGTGGGGCGGAGCCATGGATGTATTATAGAAACGGGCGGAGCTTGGACGTAGGCAGTGCTTTTAGGTTGGGTTGCCAGGTTTGTCAGGAACCCGTTAATATAATACATCCATGCAGGAACCCCGACACGTGAAACACCATTGACTCATTTCACTTTAAAATCGGGAGATAAGCGGGAGAAATTACAAATCGGGAGCAGGGCGGGAGAAATGGTTGAAAATCGGGAGACTCCCGCTTAAATCGGGAGTGTTGGCAGGTATGTTATTCCAACATGTTACTGCTCTAAACATCGTAGCCTCTTTAGTGCAGTGGTTCTTGGTGGAGGAAGAGGAAAGTAAACACCAGAAACTGGACTTCACGAAGACTAGGGGTGTAACGATACACTAATCTCACGATACGATACAATATTATAGCAGTATTTTTTTAACAACCTTGAATGAGGAACATATGACTGGAAAAATTTTTATTTTATTTGAAAGACACAAAATACAAAACAATGCTGTACGTTTGCCCTATTGTTACAGTTTGTAATGCTTTATAACTGTTTAAGTTTTAAAGAGAAAGCCAGGCCAACCATTTTCCACAAACTGAACTAAAAGTAAATGTCAGGTTTGTATTATGATCTTCAGTTTCATACAAGTACAAATATTTAGACACAAACTGAATAGTTTCTCTCATGTATGATTCAGAAATTTAACAAGTAAAATTAAATAAATAAATTAAAGTAAATAAATACATACAATTTTACATCATAAAAAAGATGATTCATGCTCACCTTATAAGTGTAAGAGGAGATTTATTTTTGTTAAGAAGGTTATTTTGGTAATTCAGGGTTCATTATTTTATAAATATATTCTTTATATTCTGATGTAAATCAGGGACTATAATGACACTAGTCAGTTTATCTGTAGTGATTAGTCTGTTTTAGATTGGGCGGAGTGATACGCCACAGTACGGCACTAGGTGCTGTGTTGAAGTTCTAAAATCCTACACTGTTGAGGGACATTAAAGTACACTGGAACTCAGCAGAAGTTTCCCCGTGTTTATCCTACTCACCACCCCAGAAAGGTTTAATTTAATAAGGTAAGGCTTAACTCTACACCAGATTTACATAAGGAAAAGTTCAGAGCTCAAAACCTGCAAGAGTCCCGTGATCGGGACCAAAACGGTACTAGTTTCTTCTGAGCGGAGGAAGATTTTGGTCTGTGGGTCGAGGCGCGGTCGTTACTAGTCAACACAATAGATTAATATTAATAACCCAACATCGCGATACAGTTTGTCACCTCCACGACACGTATCGTGACGTTTTTGTATCGCGAAATTTCGTGGCACGATATATTGTTACACCGCTAACGAAGACTGTAATTTATTGCCTGCTTCATGTTTTTACACTAAAACACTACTACAAAAAAAAACAAAAAAAACAACAGTCTCCCAATTGCGAAGGTCACAGAAAGACTGCTGGAAGGCCCGCGCCGCGACGCCGAGACTCTAATGTCGTACGAGAAGACGAAGTGAAACTGCTGCTCGACTCATTCTCTGCTCTGGAAACACATCACACCAGCTTTGACAGCGGCTTCTGTTTCTCTTTCCCTCCTGCATTTCTGAGATTACCGAGGACGGCGGCCGACGCTAATGGACATGGAACATGATCATTTAAAAACATGAGCCGTGGCAATTTGCTTTTTCAATTTACCAAGCCATTTTATTTATTTATTTCACCACGACCCGGGTTTCTGAATTCCTGCAAAATCTACCAGTTTGGCAAAGAGACGCATGGCATGACAGCGGCTGAGTGCAGCCCGAGGAAACGGGGCTATCTGGAGGGGTTTGTGGGGGGTGACAGACTTTCTAATTAACTCCACGCTGTGTTGTTGTACCGGCTAATTAACACCATGACCTCGGGACTGAGAGTCTGTGTGTCTTTTAGCATTTCACTTGTTTCACACGTGTCTTTGAAGGGGCTGCAAGTGTGTAGCAGCTCGTCTTCAGAGCTTTAGGAAACACCATTTATAGCTAATGCACATCCCTGGAAGGGACGGAGGGGGGGGGGGCTTTTGCAGACTACTTTTTGTTGTTCATTGTGACCAGTACTGGAGTTGTAAAAAGAAATCAGGGGGGATGGTGGATTTTATCATATGGGGACAGATAATTTGTGCTGATTACAAATAATATAATATATTACAAATAATAGCAGTGACCAAAACACCTGCAGAAATACTGCAGGAATGACATAGCAGCAGTTAAATGCAGCCTTCTGTAAGCTTTAAATATCCACTGGGCTTACATCAAATACATCAAAACACAACAATAAAAAACACTTTTCTGAACTTATCAATATGACTCTGTCCTTCACAGGATAAGGAAAATGGATCACTGCAAAAACTCAAAATCTTAACAAGAATATTTGTCTTATTTCTAGTTAAAATGTCTCATTTTAGTAAAAAAAAATCTAATTACACTTAAAACAAGACTCATCACTGGAAAAAACAACAATTTTCACCTGTTTCAAGTAGATTTTCACTTAGAATAAGTAGAAAAATCTGCCAGTGGAACAAGATTTTTTTGCTATTAATGAGAAGATAAATCTTGTTCCACTGGCAGATGTTCCTACTTATTTCAAGTGAAAATTTACTTGAAACAGGTGAAAATTGTCAAATAAGTTATTTTTCTGGTGTTATTTTTCTGGTGATGACTGTAAATGTTGAAATAGCAGTAAAACCACATTCATTGATGAAATGACATAAGGGATGGAAAGGAGGGATGGCAGTTTTACAGGGGGGATGATTTGGACTGTTTTTATTTTAGGTGGATGCCATCCCCCTCATCCCCCCTCAACTCCAGTACTGGTTGTGACTCTGTGGACAGGTATCTGCTTGGATAACGAGGGTATTTAGGTAGCCAGATACCGAACAACAACAATGAGAAAGCTGTTCTATGTCTTATATCCCTTTTCCACCAAACCGTAAAATGTAATTTTCTGAACTTCATGAGCTGATAACTATGAGCTGCAACTCAGGAAGGTTTTCATACCAGAATATCATCTACAGACATGGATCTTTTCAAAAATGATAAGCAAGTTTGTCACCTTGAGTGGTGCTGACATCTGGTCTGGCCCATGGACTATAATCAATCCTGGCTCCTTTCTGAGCTGTTCAGTTCCTGCACAAACAGCGGGACGGTCTGGTTCATCTTGCTGGAAGGAAACTGGATTGTTTCCTTGTTGGACTTGAACTCCATCGGCGCTGCCATGTGTCTCTGATTCTGCAACATTTACAGACAGAACCTCCTGGTGCCGCCAGGCGTGGAGGAGATCCAGCTGGGTGGGATTCCATCTCTGCCTTTTGCTAATGATCTTGTTCTGTTGGCGTCGTCTCGCTGCGGACGAGAACCGGAGCAGCTAATCTGAGGCCACGGTTCTCCGTCGCACCCACGCCGGGGTCACAGCTGCACCGGCACAAAGATTACAGCTACATGTTTGTTCAACTTAAACTTCACCCAGAGGAACATGGAAACTGATTTTTGTAATTATCATGATATTTATTCATCAAACTGGCTTTTATTATTCTTTTAAATGTAATGTTGGATTTGGATTCTTTAGCTTCTGTATCCAGATTGTTCCATAAACTGATACCTTTCACAGAAACACAACGTTCCATTAATTTTGTCCTGAATTTCTTTTTTTTTTTAAAGATCTCTGTTCCTTTCAAGTTATACTTATTTTCTATTTTTTCACATTTTTTCTGTACTTTGATCGTCAAAATTTTCTAATGAGCTCTCCACATAATTTGCAGAATTCTGTGGTCCACTAATTCAAGAATACTTCAATGCAATAGGTCAGATATGGCACAATCATAGTGTTATATAAAATATATTGTACAATGCCTTGTTATTCAGTGAATCTTTTACTTTCAGTGCGTTTACATGGGACGTTTAATTACTCTTTAATTCAGAATTAAAATTAAATCTGATTTAAAGGAGCTTGAGGCCGGATTGTGGCAAGATTTATGAAAAAAATCCCTATACATTTTAAGTTTTCTAGTAATAATGTCAGATGAAGCGTTCCAAACCCAAAAGAATGATTCCTCTAGTGTATCTCTCCTTTGCCTTGAACAGGCTGTGTGCTGCAAAATGTGCTGCAATTCGGGCCCAAATTTCCCGTGCTGGGCTGTGGATGTGACGTCACATGACGCTGCATGCACGTTCTCCCCGTTCTCCCGTGCCGGCTTCACTGTTGGTTGCAGTACCCCCAACGGCCGTCGTGGTGAAGGGTGGCGCTAGAGAGTCTCATTTCTTAAAAGGAGCCTCAAGCTCCTTTAAAATGTGTAAAAATTACCATGTAAACACCTAATTCGGAATGAAAATGGCCATTCCGAATTAAACTTAATTCTGAAGTAAGTGGCTGGTTTATTCCTATTTTAAATCCGAATAGAATAATTCTGATCATGTATACACTCATTCCTCTTTAAATTAATCCCGGTCTTTCTTTCTGCTCGTTCCCTCGCCCGTCTGTCTCCATGACGCTTTTATTCCGCGCGGGGCTTGTTTTCCAAACAAAGTTTCAAGATGGCAGCACGCAGTAAACGCTGGTCAAGAGCAGAGACCATTCATTTAATAAATAGCTTGGAGGACCTGGAAATAATTAAAAGAACAGATGGAAACAGGAAACATCAAAATTGCGAGCTTTTCAAAGTTGTAGCGGCTAAGTTTGTTTTTCTTCCGGTAAACGTAATTTCCGGGAGACGTAACTTCCGGTCTGCCCCCCTATCCAATCAGAACCCTTCACAACCCCCAGACCTTAAGCCTAAATTATGGTTCTGCACTACAACAACGCAGAGCACACACCGTCGCCGTGACGCCGTCATGAACCCTTTGGACTTCTCCATCACTCCATTTCGCCGCGGTGCAGTTCCCCCCGCGACCACTAGGTCCCAATCTTTTCCTGAATGGTTTATCCAACTTTTCCGGTCACAGTGAATCAAAGAGATGAGGACAACTCTCTTTTGTACATAGTGCAGCATCCACTGCCGGTGGCGAAGAGCATCTCTGAATGCACAACACCGGATCCTGCAGCGTGGGAGTGAGAGGGGCAGGGTAACGGCCCGGTCAGGCGGGGGAGAGGTTTGTCCATCAAGACTCCTCTCCCTGGATCTGCCCCTTCTCAACCTTTCCCTGACCCTGCACCCTAACCTGGGACTTGCTGATTGGGCCGGAGCTTCGGGAGCTGCATGCTGGCCTGCGGTCCCCACCCCCGGTCATCCCGTTGCTGCTTCCACCTGCCTGCTGTTGACGTCCCCGACCCCCCGTCTGGCCCTCGGCAGGAGGGTCCCCCCTTATGATCCAGGTCCTGCTCAAGGTTTCTTCCTCCTAAAGGGGAGTTTTTCTTGCCACTGTTTGGCTTAAGGTTTTTCTCCCACTAGGGGAGTTTTTACCTGCCATTGTTTATGTAATAATTGCTCTGGGGTTTATGTTCATGTTCTGGGTCTCCGGAAAGCATCTAGAGACAACTTTTGTTGTATTAGACGCTATATAAATAAAATTGAATTGAATTGAACTATTGTGCAAAAAAACAAAACAAAAAAAAAATGCGTTGCTACCAAGCGAACCAATCACAGCCCTCTCGTCTGCGTTTGGTCGCCTCGATGCGTAGTTACAATTTTTGGGAGGTGCACGTCAGTGACGGCATCAGTGACGGTGTGGGTTGCGCGTCAACGCGCACCCTACGGCGTAGGCACGGCGTTGTTTTGACGCAGAACCATAACTCAGGCTTTAAGCGGAATTGGATAAAGCCGAACGCACGTCTTTTCCATGTAAACTTCAAATCGGAATCACTATTTCCATGTAAACTCGAAGGAAAGTAGTTTAATTCTGAATTATTTAATTCAGAATAATTAATTCCGAATTAAAAAACATCATGTAACCGTGGCCTTTGTGTAACAGATGATATTGTTTTTGATATTTTTACATTTGTTTGCTGTAAATGTGCTGTATTAGTGACATATTTATACAAGCTTTTGGCCATCAGAAGTGTTTTTCTTCACCAACATTTCACTGATTCGTTTCATTCACTCCCTCCACTCCAGGCAGCTTTGATGAAGCTCCAGCTGGCTCTGTGATCGACTCGCTCTCCTGTGGCGATCCCCTTAATAAGCCGCGCGCCACTTTGGCCGTCCCATCGAGATGATGATCACAGACCGGATCTTGGATCGACTTCTCTCCTTTGAGGGCTCCACCTCTCTCTCTCTCTCTCTTTATCACAGGAATCCTCTGTTCACATTCACCATTCACCGGTCTGTCCGGTCAGTGCAGCAGTGATTAAGCTTCACTCCTGCTTTAATAGGATTATTACACACGCACGCACGCACGCACGCACGCACGCACGCACGCACGCACGCACGCACGCACGCACGCACGCACACACGCATACATACATAGACATATATACACACACACACACACGCACACACGCACACACGCATACATACATAGACATACACACACACACACACATATATATATATATATATATATATATATATATATTCATACATGCACATATACACACACATAGCCACACAGACATATACACACACACACACACACACACACACACACACACACACACACACACACACATAGTCATTCACAATGGCTTGTTCACCTGCATGCTGCTCTGTAATATTTGGGGTTAGTTAGCGGTAGCTTAGCTCAGACTGTGATCGGATCTCGGGATTTGGGTCGATTGCTGCTCGTGTTTTGGTCGGCTCCGTGTCGGTTTTGTGTTTCGGTTGTGTTTTTTGTTGCAGATTTCCAGTGCTTGACGTGTGTTCCTG
The DNA here is from genome assembly GCF_033807715.1 of Cololabis saira. NCBI lineage: Eukaryota > Metazoa > Chordata > Actinopteri > Beloniformes > Belonidae > Cololabis > Cololabis saira. Next base: position 4,453,787 of record NC_084594.1, read on the forward strand.
CTTCCTGGATTGGCAGTGGATGTCACCCCCCCACCCACCCCCCAAAAAAATAAAAAACTCACTGGGTTTGTATGTGTATTTATATGTATGTGTATGCGTATGTGTGCGTATATATATATATATATATATATATATATATATATATATATATATATATATATATATATATATATATATATATATGTATATATATATATATATTAAATATAGTAATAATGCACATATATATGCCTTAGGTTTTTACCGGCATGGTATCAACCATTAATATGTGTGCAGACAAGGTAGAAAACAAAAAGCTTCACTCCTGTCCTGGATCGTGGTCCAGCCCAGGGAGATGGAATCCAGCAGAGGAAGTTGTTCAGCTGAACAATGCCGGGAGCTTTTTATTCACAGTTTTTCCAGCCACCGGTTAAGAGGTTTATCACAGCGAGCCAAACTGAAGCTAAAGCCAGTCCCATTGTGCAGCTCGTCTGCTCTGAAAGTATTGGGGAAGCAGATGGGGATCTTTGGGCCGCAGAGGCGTTCTCCTCCGGCCCGAGACGTTTTCTCATCTTCGTTGTGTCTCACGCTTCAGGGACTGATAATCTCAAATTAGCAGCAACGAGTAAACTGAGCCCTGCACTACGCTAAGAGCATGTTCATACGAACAGAAGGGTGGGAAGACAATACTCCTTTCTGAATAAGAGCTGTGTTACTACAAGTGAACGAGTAAATGCCTCTCGGTGATATCACTGAGCCGGTCGGTGTGTGTTCGCCTGCAGGTTAACCAGCGAAGTGAGAGCGATATCTTACCGTTGTCATGTGATGTTAAATCTCTGTGAGATCAGGTCAGCAACAACTATTCACTTCTGCAAACAGAGATAGCACACGCCTACACAATATGCTTTATCACATCGTTATCACAGTCCTGCAGTACCAAAAACAAACTATTAATTGCTGAATGAGTAATACCTGCTTTGGACTTGACTATTTTACATGTTAAAGGAAGAATCGCGTGCAAAAATAGATTTTCACCAAATAGTTAAATCCATTTAATCATCTAAGGCTTTTCCGTGCTTATTGTACTCATTTTTACTAAATGGAGATTTAATAATCCATCCATCCTCTAGCTAGACTATTCAGGGTCACAGGAATCTGCTCAGGGATTTATCACAACTCTCAAATCTAACCCTAATCCCCAACCCCTAACCCAAACCGTAACTCCAACCCTCAACCCCTAACTCCCATCCCCAACCCTCAACCCCTAAACCAAACCGTAACCCTAACCCCTAACCCCTAACCCCTAACCCTCATCCCCAACCCTCAACCCTCAACCCCTAAACCAAACCGTAACTCCAACCCTCAACCCCTAACCCCCATCCCCAACCCTCAACCCCTAACCCAAACCGTAACCCTCAACCCCTAACCCCCATCCCCAACCCTCAACCCTCAACCCCTAACCCTAACACCAACCCTAACCCTTAACCCTGGACAGGTCACCAAGCAACCTAAATACATTAATACTCAATACAAGACATGAATAAACATGTTACAAAGCACTTCACGCAAGCACCACATAAACTGCAATTTAACAAAAACATTACAACAACACAAATATAAATCAAGGTCTAAAGTTCTGGACAACGTTCCAGTCAACCAACATAACTAGAATCAAGATTGAACCAAAATGTAGGAAACGCTCTCCAATAAAAGAGCTTCTTTGAAAGAGGTCTCTGACTGCTGGCCTGATTTTTTTCAGGCAATTTCAGGGACTTTCAAATGCAAAAATATACAAATAAACACACCCTGGCATAAAGAAGCAGCATTCACAGGCCTGCAGAGACACGGCAGGAACTTGGACAGCAGGACAGCACCACCTAGTGGCAAAAAACAACAAGCTCCTGTTGCAAGAAACTGATGTCAGTCCAGTCTTCAGTGGCCAACGCTTCTCTGCAGCATTTTCACTGGCTGCTGATTCCTAGCAGATTTTTACTACAAAAAGAAAGAAATAAACAAAACAAGAACACTTCGGTGTAATTGCAATGTTTAAACACCCTAGATTGTATTTTTTCACGCTCTTAGTAGCGCATCAGCTGGGTATGTCCAGAAAGTATGCGAGGGGTTAGGGTTGGGGCAAGGTGTTAGGGTTAGGGTTAAGGGTTAGGGTTTGGGAGTTAGGATTAGGGTAGGGGTTTTAGGATTAAAGGTTAGGGTTAGGGGTCGAAAGTTAGGGTTAGGGGTTGGGGGTCGGGGGTTCGGGACATACAGCCCCAAATTTAGAAAAAAAAGCTGGCATAATCTGGAAATGATTGGTTTGATTTGACATTTAATTAAACAAATAATGGGCGGCACGGTGGTTTAGTGGTTAGGGTTAGGGGTTTTAGGATTAGAGGTTAGGGGTCGAAAGTTAGGGTTAGGGGTTGGGAGTTAGGGTTAGGGGCTGTGAGTTAGGATTAGGGTTAGGGGTTAGGGGTCAGGGGTCAGGGTTTGGAGGTTAGGGCCATACAGCCCCAAATTTAGAGAAAAATCTGGCACAATCTGGAAATGATTGCTCTGATTTGACATTTAATGAAACAAATAATGGGCGGCACGGTGGCTTAGTGGTTAACACTGTTGCCTCACAACAAAAAGGTTCCTGGTTTGAATCCCTGCAGCCGTCTGTCTGTGTGGAGTTTGCATGTTCCTCTCCCCCCCCCGTGACCCTGGATGGGATTAAGTGGATATAGAAAATGGATGGTTGAAAAAAAAACTCAACGCATATTTTCTTGATAAACAGACACATTCCACAAACGTTGAGACGGTAGAACTTTTACCGCTTTACATGTTGCCATTTCTGTTTATAACACCTAAATGCACTCTGGAGTAGTGAGCCGTCTCACTCTTCCTGTGTTAAGGTGCTCCTACGAGGGGGTTCTTGTTGCAGTTTTTGGTTTCAAAGCAGATCAGCACCACAGCCAGCCAGTCCAGAGCAGCGCCAGCTTCCTCCTCTTCCTCTGCTATGCTTTTTTAACGTGTCGAAAATGAAAGAAAATGGAAAATAGGTCATTTTTGAAGTCAGCATGTGTTTATGTGACATCTCATGTATTAAGGCTCGGCATTAAGGCTTCCGTCCCAGATGTGTAAACGACCCGGTATAACCTCAGATCCGGATTTGAACCTGTTGCTGATAAAACCTTGATGGTCCTTTTCCACCTTTGGTCATCTGTTTCCTTTCAGAATAATACTCATCAGTCAAAAGCAGGGTACCACCTTTGCACTACAACATTCTTCAATTATTGAAGTGTATTATGCAGTATAGGAAGATTAATGAGCAAATTCCTTCTTAGGGGAACGCTGTTGCTAAATTTAAATGATGATACTGGAACATTTGTCCAGCTTTGCTCCTCGAAGGTTTTTGCGGCTGCTGCTTTTCTTTTGTACCAAATCCTCCTCCCTTCTTTCTTTCCCCTCATTATTAAAGTTCTTTAATGTTCTGCAGGCCCGTAAAGCAAAACTGGGTTGTGTCCAACGTGTTTGAAACGAGATCAAAGTCAGAGTAAGTGGTTGTTTTCTTGCATTTCTCACATTTTCTGATTTGAGTTGGTAAAAAAAAAGGAGCTGGTGTGGAGTTAAAAAGTATGTTTGTGCGTGTTGACCCTCCGCCCCCTCATCCACCCACGGTGACAAACGCACGGAGAACAGCGCCCTAAACATCCAGGGGACACACTCTGAACAAACTGAAAAGAAAAACCGAATAACATAACAGGTGAAAATGATGAGAGAACTTTAGCGGAGGAGGCGGAGAAGTGTCACGAGCGCTGGAATGAAAACCTGACAAATGGTTTCCCGGGGAAGCCAGACGTGGATGTAGAGGTGGAGAGAGAATCCTCTGTGAAACTGAGGCACGTAGACGGCAGCCCCGGCGGGATTAAACATCAAAACACCGCGTCCATCGAGGGTCAACCTGAAAGCATTAGAGAGCTCAAAGGACGTCGATGGAATCTGGATTTTTGGATCGGCCCTCATCCTCCGTAACCCGGTGTTTGGAATCAACGGGTTGGAATCATGAACGCTGTTAAACAAACACGCTCTTTAATCATCATGAAGGCCTTTCATGGGCTTTCTCTTAACCCTTGTGCTGTCTTCGGGTCAAAATTACCTAATTCTCCTGTTCCTTCTTTCCTTGTTTTCTCCCTTCCTTCCTTCCTTCCTTCCTTCCTTCCTTCCTTCCTTCCTTCCTTCCTTCCTTCCTTCCTTCCTTCCTTCCTTCCTTCCTTCCTTCCTTCCTTCCTTCCTTCCTTCCTTCCTTCCTTCCTTCCTTCCTTCCTTCCTTCCTTCCTTCCTTCCTCCTTCTCTTCCTCCTTCATTGACCTGAAGACAGCACAAGGGTTAAGACATTCATTTTGAAGCAGCGTGGTTAAAAATGTTTCTATTATAAACAGAATGATACGCAGCTGGAATATAAATGATTTGACCTTTGAATCAGCATAAATATAGTTAAATATCGATCTCAGATATATTCATCTGGACGTTACGGCTCTGAAGCATCTGTCTGCGATATTATCTGAACTTCTCTTGACACGCCTACAGCATTTAATTACATTTTCAGATATCAAGACGAAGAATATTAATCACCGGCGGATGGAGCAGCGTTCTAAGACTGTTATCCATCACAGCGTTCAACAAGACTTGACTTTGCCAGCTCGTGTGATTTGGAGTCGTGGCTTCAGAGACAGGTCTGAAGGAAGACGTTACTTTTTAATGGTTTTTTTTTTTTGCTTTAGTTCTGTTTACAGATGGAGATCTGTTTCACTCACATTTAAGCGTCTTCGACTGAAATCTCATGACTTTGTTGTGCAGGATTCGTTTTGACTGACCCACTTTTCAGATTCACTAATAAAAATTGCTGATTTTATTGATTTAACTGATCATCTATCGGCACTGCTGAAGTTATCTGAGGTCACGAAGACTACGCTCGTGTCCCGGGGACAGAGGTGGGTAGTAACGAAGTACAAATACTTTGTTACCTTACTTAAGTAGAAATTTTGGTTATCTGTACTTCACTGGAGTAATTATTTTTCAGACGACTTTTTACTTTTTACTCCTTACATTTTAAAAACAGCCTCGTTACTCTATTTCATTTGGGCCTTTAATAAAAACTATCCAGTTAAATTGCTCCATCCGGATAGAGTGAATTTGGTTGTGGTTGTTTCAGATGTTCTTGTCCAGTTTTGTTCTTACATCCGTTCCCTCAGATTCCTGCAACTAAACTTGGATGTACATTCCAATAAAGGTTAGGATAAATGATAACATGAACATGAAGTTTGACTTTTTGCACCATTACAATACTTATAGGCAACTAGTCATCATATCTGCTGCTCTCTGAAACACATGTTAATGCTCAATAGTACACATATATGCTTCTTTAATATATTTGTATTATACTAAGATACATTCATTTTCAATGGCTTTTGTCCTTAATGACTTTTTCCCCCTTACATTACTTTTACTTTTATACTTGAGGTAGTTTTGAAACCAGTACTTTTATACTTTTACTTGAGTAAAAAACTTGAGTTGATACTTCAACTTCTACAGGAGTATTTTTAAACTCTAGTATCTATACTTCTACCTGAGTAATGAATGTGAATACTGAAGACACCTCTGTCGGCATCAAACCGGAGCACGAACGCCTGTTAACGTGTGTTTGTGAAGCTGCAAAGCTCCATCTTCTCCCGAGTCAGAGGGAATATATGCACATGATTTAGAATAAATACGAGTTATATTTAAATGATCAGAAAGGAATTTAGATGAGAAGCAACAATCTGCGTCCCTCACTAATCATATCTTTGTGCAATTTGTTTACTCCTCTTTGTCTCTTATCCTCCTCATCTTCTTCTTATCTCCTCCGCTTTAATGACGCCCCGTTTCGTCCTCTAGCTTTGTCTGGGTCTTTTCTTCTCTTTTCTTCCGTCCCTCATCCTTGCCTATCATCTCTCTCCCAGTCCTGCCTGCTCTCATAGACGTGAACGTGGCGCCCTCTTGTGGTCCAGCAGGTTTTCTGATGTAACTAAACTAACTATTACTACTAAGATCATGACAGAAACAACCAGTACTGGAGTTGAGGGGGATGAGGGGGGATGAGGGGGGACGGCATCCCCCCCTGAAATAAAAACAGTTCAAATCCTCCCCCCTGTAAAACTGCCATCCCTCCTTTCCATCCCTTATGTCATTTCATCAATGAATGTGGTTTTACTGCTATTTCAACATTTAGAGTCATCACCAGAAAAATAACACCAGAAAAATAACTTATTTGACAATTTTCACCTGTTTCAAGTAAATTTTCACTTGAAATAAGTAGAAAAATCTGTCAGTGGAACAAGATTTATCTTTTTATTACAAGCAAAGAAATCTTGTTCCACTGGCAGATTTTCTACTTATTTCAAGTGAAAATCTACTTGAAACAGGTGAAAATTGTTGTTTTTTCCAGTGATGAGTCTTGTTTTAAGTATAATGAGATTTTTTTTACTAAAATGAGACATTTTAACTAGAAATAAGACAAATATTCTTGTTAAGATTGTGAGTTTTTGCAGTGATCCATGTTACTTATCCTGTGAAGGACAGAGTCATATTGATAAGTTCAGAAAAGTGTTTTTTATTGTTGTGTTTTGATGTATTTGCTGTAAGCCCAGTGGATATTTAAAGCTTACAGAAGGCTGCATTTAACTGCTGCTATGTCATTCCTGCAGTATTTCTGCAGGTGTTTTGGTCACTGCTATTATTTGTAATATATTATATTATTTGTAATCAGCACAAATTATCTGTCCCCATATCATAAAATCCACCATCCCCCCTGATTTTCTTTTACAACTCCAGTACTGGATACAACCACCCCAGTCGGCCATTTCCAGGGGAACTGTCACCAATGTCAACGTGATGTTGCACAGGTGTGCCAACCAAGACTGCTCCACCACATCCAGAGCCTTATGGAGCTCAGATCTCACCCAGCCCCGGTGCCTTGACACCTGGGAGTTTCTCAGCCACATCGGTGACCTCAGCCCCGGAGATCGGAGAGCCCACCTCCGACTTAAAGGCCATGCTTCCTCGTGGGAAGGCGTATTGGTGGGTTGGAGGAGGTTCCTCAAAGGGGGACCCACATGGCCTTTACTGTATGGATGAATCCTGAACTCCGTCCTGTTATTTTTATTTTTAAATCCGAGATAAGTCCACAACCCCACTTGATCTGAGTGTGTACAGTCATGTCTGAATGTAGATTTCACCCTTAATATCATTCAGTATCACACAGGCTTGAATGATATTGAAGAGAGAGAGAAACAGAAACAGAAACAGAAACAGAGACAGAGTGAGGAGTGAGTTTGCGCGCAGTTAATACACGCTTCGAAGAGACGGTATTTGCTCCATTATTTTTGCGTGTGGCAAATAGCGCTGGCCTTTGTGAATTAGACGGTTTTTGCAATGAGGCTTATTTGCATAGAAAGGAGGCAATTTTGCGCCGAATGTATGAATATTACCTAATTTACATGCATGCAAATGGCACAGGCGCACCATGACACTAATTGCTTGGCAGCGCAGTTTGTGGAGCAATTCGCCCTTTGCGGGTGCTTTGTGAATTAGACGCTCTCTTTTTGTGTCATTTGTACCGGTTTAGCGGCCGCAAAAGCCGCGCAATCCTTTTGTGGATGTTGTGCCCGCCCATGTGCCCCTGTGAACTCTGAGTTTATAAATGATTATGTATTCATGATTGGGTGAACATTTTCAGAACAGTAAAGGCCGAAAGCTATAGTCAGTTTTATGACCCCCTGCTGCCAACTTCTGGTCATCTCGGCCCGGCCCGAGATAGCAAGTTTATGACCCCTAGAGGGGGGGGTCAAAACAGATCAAAGCAAGCAAGGAAAGTTTCTGCCAGGGAAACAGACTCCCTGGGGATTTACGACACCCCCTGGGAGGGGGCCGGACACAGCGGAGCCCGAAAACCAGACCTCCAAAATGGTACTGCTTCTTAAATACCAGCAACCCCCCCAGCCTGGAACCCGCTTTAATGTGCCTCATAAAATGGCGACTGTGCCATGAACTACAATCCCAGCATGCCTTGCGGGATGAGGCGGCGCCTGAGAGCGACGCGCCCAATCCCGAGCGAGGCACTGATGACGTCATCGCAGCGCGCGGAGATACAAAACTCTTTGCTGCACCGAGACTTTCCTTCTTTTTCCTTCTCAACTTCATCTCATCGGCGCTGGATCTTTGGCTCCAGGCCAAAGGATCCCATCTCCCTTCTCTCCCCCCGGCTGGGGGGAGGCGGAAGGCCCGCAACGGACCGGGCCTGCGGAGCTCCGGCTCCCATTGACTCTCGGTCTCAACTTTTCATCCGAACTCCGACTCCCACTTCACGTGTCCCCGGTTCCTGGGAGCTGGAAAGGGGGGGGGAGCCGCTTCGAAGCTCGGCCCCGGCCCAGGGTGAGACCCGTTCCTCTTTCCTAACTTCTCTCTCTCTGCTCTTGAGTTCACCTGAAAGGACCTGTGGCCAGCCTGCCCCGCGCAGGACCGAGACGCATCCCGCCGCCCCGTCCGGGGCCACGTGCTCACCAGCCCGACGGTAACCCGCACGTCCCAAGAAGTGGACCGGCCCCGCGCGCACCCGAGACGACGTGATAGCCGCCGGACCGGGGGGGGAGCGCCGGCTGCTGCAGGCTCCGCCACCATCCTCGTTTTGATTCCAGAGTCAGGAGGAGGAGCGGTAGAGGCGGGAGATCTCTTGGATCGGACTCCGACCAAAGACCCGGCAGGAACCCCTGATCGGCACCCGGAGACCTGAGGAGGCGTGAGGTTTTGAGACCTGGGTGTATTAGTTTAACTGGGAGTGTTACAGAGCTAAATCTGTGTTCAGAGCTGAGATTACATCAGCATCATTATAAGGACTGTTTTCATTAATTTGTAGTCACTACTTTCTGCTAGTCATTCATGTTTTAGTCGTTGTTTTCTGCCGTAGGCACGTTTTAAATGCTGCGTTCGCCATCCGGTCCGATTGCACGTGGCCCAGAGGGCGCGTCCATCTTTAAAAGACCACAGGAGCCCCGTTTGAACTGTAGATGTTCTGTATCTTCGTTATTATTGCTTGATTTCTTCTTTTTTTTCATTCCATGCATTTAACGTTTATGTTTCATTTTATTGATTGTTGTTTTTCTTGTTAGTTAATGGTTTTATAATAATGTCGTGTGCCATCAGATTTATTCGGGTATTTATTTACATCCCTTTTGATACCCGTATGTAAATAAATTCTGATTGATTCTTAATGAGTGGTTGTGTTATTTCATGCAAGATTTGGTCACAGGTTGATTTGTTTAAGCAGAGCCCAGTGTTCGGATATCACGCCTTCACTGTTATTCTGTAAGATTTGCTGTTTTGCAGGATAATTCAAAAATCATATGAGACTGATTTTCTGCTGTTTTAGTAAATAGTCAACTTTATTAATTATTAATAATTATTAATAATATTCATTAATAGCCTTGAATAACTAATCAGCCAAGCTACCCGAGTCGCACAACATGGATTTGGGCCTAAGTTTGTTTGTGGACCAAATCAACTTTTCACTTTTTGTTGGTATCTTTCTTGCACTTTAAGAACAATCCTGACTTGGACTGATGATAGATTTTATATTTTTGTCACTTTAGTTGTTCATACAAAAGTCATGCCCCTCTGAGTTTGAGTTTCACCTGCATCCATCTGTGAATAATACTTTTAATCAAAACCAATGCAATTAGAATGCAATTAGAAGAAACATTAAATTCTTATTATTATTGTGAAATACATTTATTTCTCAAGTTTACCTGCCATTGTTTACGTTATATTATGTAATAACTGCTCGGGGTCATGTTCTGGGCCTCTGGAAAACACCTAGAGACAACTTCTTTTGTAATAGACGCTACATAAATAAAATTGAATTGCAGGTATTTGCATCCATTGGACTGGCTTTTTTTCACCAGCGTAGCAGCTTTGATGCTTTTCCTTCATGCACGATGACGCGTGTGATCACATGATCTGACACACAGATGCTTCAGATTCTGAGGTAAATGCTCATCGGCTCATCCTTCAGACGCCCCTTTAGGTCAGGGGAATTCAAAGCCCACGCAGAACCTTTATTCTGTGGTTTCTGAACAATCCTTGGCCTGAGGATTGAGTAGGGTACAGATATACAGCCAGTAATACCCAGTTTTCTTGGCCTGGATTGTGTCATATCTCCTAACATGATGGTCTTCACGAAAAGCCTTTCACAAACTCAGAAATCCATTGCTAAAGTTCACAATAAAAATATGTGCTTTACTCAGTTTTTCCATCAACAACCTGGATATTTGTTGATAAAACTGTGCTGGCCTCGTCGTATCTCCTCATCCCCTTCAGACTGAGTAAAACTCTGTAAACAGCAGACACTTTCCTGCCGTTCAGCCTGTGATTGAAGCGAGTGTTTGACGTGGGCCTGTAATCTTCCAGACGGCTCCGGTCCTCAGCTCACCTCCCGCGCTTCTCCAGCGCCACTTATTATTTCCCATCTCAAACATAATTACAGTGTGCACACATCCTCCTCCAGGCTCGTCTCTGCAGCGCAGATCCAGCCGGCCTCACATCCTTGTAAAAGTTAAGGCTCTTTGAACTTCATTAAAGCAAACAAGCATTTACTCTGCAGAGTTGGAGCTGAGTCAGCAGATCCGTGACGGAGGGGCGGCCACTGCAGCCATTTAAGCTTCAGTGTTGGTCGCTGTGGCCGCCGAGCCTGAGAATGGAGATCCAGACCCGGGTTTCAGACGGTAAGTAACATTCATTGATGAAATGACATAAGGGATGGAAAGGAGGGATGGGAGTTTTACAGGGGGGATGATTTGGACCGTTTTTATTTCAGGGGGGATGATTTGGACCGTTTTTATTTGAGGGGGGGATGATTTGGACCGTTTTTATTTCAGGGGGGGATGATTTGGACCGTTTTTATTTCAGGGGGGGATGATTTGGACCGTTTTTATTTCAGGGGGGATGATTTGGACCGTTTTTATTTGAGGGGGGATGATTTTGACCGTTTTTATTTCAGGGGGGATGATTTGGACCGTTTTTATTTCAGGGGGGGATGATTTGGACCGTTTTTATTTCAGGGGGGATGATTTGGACCGTTTTTATTTCAGGGGGGGATGATTTGGACCGTTTTTATTTCAGAGGGAATGATTTGGACCGTTTTTATTTCAGGGGAGGATGATTTTGACCGTTTTTATTTCAGGGGGGGATGATTTGGACCGTTTTTATTTCAGGGGGGATGATTTGGACCGTTTTTATTTCAGGGGAGGATGATTTTGACCGTTTTTATTTCAGGGGGGGGATGATTTGGACCGTTTTTATTTCAGGGGGGATGATTTGGACTGTTTTTATTTGAAGGGGGGATGATTTGGACCGTTTTTATTTCAGGGGGGGATGATTTGGACCGTTTTTATTTCTGGGGGGGATGATTTGGACCGTTTTTATTTCAGGGGGGGATGATTTGGACCGTTTTTATTTCAGGGGGGATGATTTGGACTGTTTTTATTTCTGGGGGGGATGATTTGGACCGTTTTTATTTCAGGGGGGGGATGATTTGGACCGTTTTTATTTCAGGGGGGATGATTTGGACTGTTTTTATTTGAAGGGGGGATGATTTGGACCGTTTTTATTTCAGGGGGGGATGATTTGGACCGTTTTTATTTCAGGGGGGGATGATTTTGACCGTTTTTATTTCAGGGGGGGGATGATTTGGACCGTTTTTATTTCAGGGGGGATGATTTGGACTGTTTTTATTTGAAGGGGGGATGATTTGGACCGTTTTTATTTCAGGGGGGGATGATTTGGACCGTTTTTATTTCTGGGGGGGATGATTTGGACCGTTTTTATTTCAGGGGGGGATGATTTGGACCGTTTTTATTTCAGGGGGGATGATTTGGACTGTTTTTATTTCTGGGGGGGATGATTTGGACCGTTTTTATTTCAGGGGGGGGATGATTTGGACCGTTTTTATTTCAGGGGGGATGATTTGGACTGTTTTTATTTGAAGGGGGGATGATTTGGACCGTTTTTATTTCTGGGGGGGATGATTTGGACCGTTTTTATTTCAGGGGGGGATGATTTGGACCGTTTTTATTTCAGGGGGGATGCCATCCCCCCTCATCCTATATCTCTCTTATAGAAGCGTGCTCCAACTACAGAGGGACCACAGTCCTCAACCTCCCTGGGAAAGTCTACTCAGGGGTCCTGGAGAGGAGGGTCCGGCGGATTGATGCCTGGCTGTGGGACGGTGGACCAACTCTACACCATCAGTGGGGTCGTGGAAGGGGCATAGGAGTTTGTTCAACCAGTTTACATGTGGACTTGGAGAAGGCATTTGACCCTCAGGGACTTGTGTGGGGGTTCTCCAGGAGTATAGGGTGTTGTAATCGCTTATACCAGGGCTCGGCAACCCGCGGCTCCAGAGCCGCATGCGGCTTTTTACCGCCGCCCTAGTGGCTCCTGGAGCTTTTTCAGAAATGTTTGACATTTTTTTTAACCTTTTTTTCTCTTTTTTTCTTCTTTTTTTTCTTCTTTTTTTTCCTTTTTCCTTTCCTTTTTAATCTCGACACTTCGACTTTTTTCTCGAAATTTTTACTTTTTTCTCAACTTTTCGACTTTTTTCTCGACATTTCGACTTTGTTCACGAAATTTTTACTTTTTTCTCAACATTTCAACTTTTTTCTCAACATTTCGACTTTTTTCTCGAAATTTCAACTTTTTTCTCAACATTTCAACTTTTTTCTCGACATTTCGACTTTTTTCTCGAAATTTCGACTTTTTTCTCAACATTTCAACTTTTTTCTCAACATTTCGACTTTTTTCTCGAAATTTCAACTTTTTTCTCAACATTTCAACTTTTTTCTCAACATTTCGACTTTTTTCTCGACATTTCGACTTTGTTCACGAAATTTTTACTTTTTTCTCAACATTTCAACTTTTTTCTCAACATTTCGACTTTTTTCTCGAAATTTCAACTTTTTTCTCAACAATTCAACTTTTTTCTCGACATTTCGACTTTTTTCTCGAAATTTCGACTTTTTTCTCAACATTTCAACTTTTTTCTCAACATTTCGACTTTTTTCTCAACATTTCAACTTTTTTCTCAACATTTCAACTTTTTTCTCGACATTTCGACTTTTTTCTCGACATTTCGACTTCTTTCTTGAAATTTCAACTTTTTTCTCAAAACTTCGACTTTTTTCTCGAAGTGCATAATGAAAAAAAAAATCTTCTCCCAGTTCTAACTAATAAAGAAACATGCAGCATGTGTTGCCTTCATTCTAAGGCTGATACAAGACTTTTCAGACATATTTTGGGTTGCCGACCCCTGCCTTATACGGACCGCCCGGTCCCTCTACACCCGGTGGCAGAGCTCAGTCCACCTTAGCGCTGTAAGTTGGACTTGTTTCCCCCATGGGGGTTGGACTCCGCCAAGGCCGCCCTTTAGTCCCAGATTCTGTTCATTACTTTCATGGACAGAACTTGGAGGCACAGGGGTCCGGATGGGTGACCTCAGAAAATGGATGTCTGCGTGTCTTGTCAGGGCATTTCAAGTTCAATCCAAGTCCAATTGTGTTTGGTCCAATTCCTAATTCATTCAATGATTTCTAATACTGTACATTCAGTCCAATTCAAGCAAAATTATCAGTAAATATAATATAAATACAGTATAACCAGTTCATCATATTCATAGTTCATAGTTTATATTCAATCCCTTGTCATGGATGTGCATGAGCTGGCACCAAACTGTGGTTCTGGTTCCTGTTGTTCCAAAGTACAACAAACAACATTTCAAGTAACACTGTGACACTTAAACAGCGTAGCTACGGGAGACCAGAACATGCTGACGCCGCGGCTAGCTGAGCTGAGAAATTATGTAAATCTGTACACCGCCCTTTGAAGTCCATCACGCAGCGCAGTCAACATTTCAAACGGAATTACATCCTCCAATCACATGGCAGAGGAAACATGACACAAGCTAATATTTTTCTCCATTAGGGAAAAATGAGATGAGAAGGTGAGTGGAGGCAAAATTATTAGCACATTTCAGCAACAAGGCAATTCAAGGTGCTTTACATAGTGAAATCATTCTTTTTACTTCCATATCCTCCAGCTCTAACGGAGATAAACCATCAGTTGCATATTTGCAGCCTAATATTTGAACATGAATCAGTGCTAGCAGCTCCCCTTTGTCTGACACTATAGTCCCTTAAATAACTGGTCTTGTCTCATTAAAATCAAGAGGACTTCTCTATCTGCTATTACATAACACACACACACACACACACACACACACACACACACACACACACACACACACACACACACACACACACACACACACACACACACACACACACACACACTGACCCCACTGAGCCCAGAGGAAGCAGAACATCACGTTCTTGTTATAAAAATCTATCCTGCAGCGCTGTCAAATATTTGTAATGTCCTTTGTAATTAATGGATCCATCCATCCATGCATCCATCCATCCATCCATCCATCCATCCATCCATCAATCATCCATCCATCATCCATCTATCCATCCATCCATGCATCCATCCATCATCCATCCATCCATCATCCATCCATCCATCATCCATCCATCCATCCATCCATCATCCATCCATCCATCCATCAATGCATCATCCATCCATCATCCATCCATCCATCCATCATCCATCCATCATCCATCCATCCATCCATCCATCCATCCATACATCCACCCATCAATGCATCATCCATCCATCCATCCATCCATCCAGGCATGCATTTATCCATCCATCCATCATCCATCCATCAATGCATCCATCCATCCATCCACCCATCATTCATCCATCCATCATTCATCCATCCATCATCCATCCATCCATCCATCCATCATCCATCCATCCATCCATCCATCCATCATCCATCCATCCATCCATCCATCCAGGCATGCATTTATCCGTCCATCCATCATCCATCCATCAATGCATCCATCCATCCACCCATCAATGCATCATCCATCCATCCATGCATTCATCCGTCCATCCATCCATCCATCCATCCATCCACCCATCAATGCATCCATCCATCCATCCACCCATCCATCCATCCACCCATCCATCCATCCATCCATCCACCCATCCATCCATCCACCCATCAATGCATCCATCCATCCATCCATCCATCCATCCATCCATCCATCCATCCATCCATCCATCCATCCATCCATCCATCCAGCCATCCACCCATCAATGCATCTATCTTCTTCCGGCTCTCGACGAAGGCAGACGCTGTTTCTGCTCCTCTCCCTTATCTATCTGCCCTGCTACTGCTTTTGTCCCATCTAGGACTAAAGGCTGACGGAAAATTACTGAGTCTGTCTGTTTTGCAATATAATTGTTGATTCTATAATCTGGCCTTTACAGGGCGGTTTTGGCCGATCGCTCTGCTCACAATCTTCCTGGTGGAATGTAAACAAGGTGACTCTGCCCCCACTAACCCTCCCCTCTCACGAACATCTGTGGACCTGTTTTCAGAACTGACCGAGCCGCCTGATAACATCAAGGACATTGGCTGAGGAGCAGCTCTGAGCGAAGTTCACGGACTTACCGCTACATACACACTTGCTGATAACCACACCTCCCTCAACTCAACGCCTTCCTCGGCCCCTCCCTCTTGTTGTGCGCGCCCATATGCCCATGTGAACTCTGAACTTATAAAATGTATGAAAATTTTGTGATTATGAAGTCCAGTAAGGCCAGACTCGGCCCTGCTTCCTGAAGTCAGTTTTATGACCCCCTGCTGCTAACTTCTGGTTATCTCGGCCGGGCTCGAGATAGTCCGTTTACGACCCCCGCTGCATGGCAGATCAAAGCAGGACAGCAAAACCCAGTAAACCAGGCCTCGGAGGGGGGGGTGCTGCCCCTTTGAACAGAAGAAAACTTTGAAACCCTGGTCAACCCCCCAAGCCTGAAACCGGCTTTAATGGGCCTCCTAAAATGGCCACTGTGCCATGAACTACAACCCCCAGCATGCCTTGCGTGGGGGGGGTGGCGCCTACAAGCGGCGCGCATCCAATCGCAACGAGGCACTGATGACGTCACCGCAGCGCGCGTAGGATCAAAACGCTGCGCTGCTCCTCCATTCACTCTCTTCTCCACTTCATCTCATCCGAGCTGGATCTTTCTGGCTCCGGGCCAAAGGGACCACGGCCTTCCCCCCCCAAAGGGGGGGGTAAGAGGAGAGGTCTGCAGCGTGGTCTGGCCGGAGGATCAGCGAGGACCCGCGGCGCAGAATCCCTTTCTCTCCTTTTCCTCTCTCTCTTCCGATCAACCTCTCTTCCTGAACAGCGGGACTTTTGGCTCCGGGCCAAGGTCCCATCTTCCTTTCTCCCCCCGGCTGGGGGGAGGTGTAAGCCCCCCCATCGGATCGGGCCGCTCCGTTGGACCTGCAGCCCGTTGAAGCCGCAGAGCCGCTCCCATTAACTCGGTCTCAACTTTTCATCCGGAGCTCCGACTCCTGCTTCACGTGTCCCCGGTCCCTGGGAGCTGGAAAGGGGGGGGGGGGGGGGGGGGCTTCGAAGTTCGGCCCCGGCCCAGGGTGAGACCCGTTCCTCTTTCCTAACTTCTCTCTCTCTGCTCTTGAGTTCACCTGAAGGGACCTGTGGACAGCCTGCCCCGCGCAGAACCGAGACGCATCCCGCCGCCCCGTCCGGGGCCACGCGCTCAGGCCGACGGGCACCGGCACTCAGAAGAAGTGGACCGGCCCCGCGCGCACCCGAGACGACGTGATAGCCTCCGGACCGGGGAGGGAGCGCCGGCTGCTTCAGCTGTATCCCCGTCCTCTCGTGATTCCAGAGTCAGGAGGAGGAGCGGGAGAGGCGGGAGGACTCTCTTGGATCGGACTCCGACCAAAGACCCGGCAGGAACCCCTGATCGGCACCCGGAGACCCGAGGAGGCGTGAGGTTTTGAGACCTGGGTGTATGAGTTTAACTGGGAGTGTTACAGAGCTAAATCTGTGGTCAGAGCTGAGATTACATCAGCATCATTATCATGACTGTTGTCATTAATTTGTAGTCACTACTTTCTGCTAGTCATTCATGTTTTAAAGCGCTGTTTTCTGCCGTAGTCACGTTTAAAACACCGGGAGTAACATCCGGTCTAGATCTGCACGGGGCGTGGTTACAGTCCCGCCATCTTTAAAAAACGCAGCCATCTTTATGCAGCCACAATATTTTAAACCGTACATGTTCGTGATATCATTTTTATTATTGCTTTGATTTCTTTTTCCCATTCCATGCATTTAACTTTCATTTCATTTTTATTGATTGTTGTTTTCCTAGTTAATTAATTGTTTTATAATACTTAAGTTCTGCCATCAGGTTTATTTGGGGTGTTGCGTTTATCATCTTTTGACACCTGTATGTAGATAAATCCTGATTGATTTTTAATGAGTGGTTGTTGTTATTTCATGCAAGATTTGGTCACAAATTGATTTGTTTAAGCAGAGCCTAGTGTTCGGATATCACGCCTTCAACTGTTATCCTGTAAGTGGTAGTAGGATTTGCTGTTATGCAGGATAATTCAAATCATATGAGACTGATTTTCTGCTGTTTAGTTATCGAATCCCTCCGGAGTAAGGCCCCGGGGGTGGTGCCCCGACGAGAATTATTATCATTTTGATAATACGATTTGATAAATAGTCAACTTTATTAATTATTAATAATTATTAATAATATTCATTAATAGCCTTGGATAACTAATCAGCTTAGCTACCTGAGTTGCACAACACTCTTATCAGCCTCCCCCAACAGTCTCCGTGTTTCGAGCGCCACGAAGTCGCGGCGATCACTTGGATGTACTGTGCGTCCGTCCGTCCGTCCGTCCGTCCGTCCACTGAACCTCTCAGTCACAAACCTAAACTCCACAACACTCCATTTTAATGACATTACAGCTGCATTAGATTGTTAAGATTTCCATGGCGTTAGATGAAGACCCCGGCAAACGCGACGATTCCTGCTGAGATTGAAACACGCGGCCGTAATGTTTCATTAATAAAGCTTGAAATAAACTAAAACTAGACATTTACCGATGGCAGTTTTTTTCTGCCAATACCAGTTTCTAATTTTCCTGAGGCTCTGACCTGAAATGTTTGACCGATTCTGATTTTCTTTATCAGGGCCGTAATCAGCTGCATCATTAACTCAATCAGCAACAGAGAGACGGCAGAGGCTGCAGGCTGTGCGTCGTGGTTTCATTCCTCGCCTCTTCATGTTGATTTGTCAGCGGAGTGATGGTGTTTTACATTTTGGATTAAGTTTGGTGTCTCGGATGTTTTAATTGTTGTTAATCCACAAGTTGTTTTATTGCTTTAGAGGTTGTACATCTACATCTTTTTAGATGTAGCTCTGATCGATCAGGGTTTACGATACACCTTCTAAAGGAACGAAACATTAACTAGTATTGACTGATTTCAGAGACCAATGTTGGCCAATGCCAGATCCGATCAGATCAGATGTTTCCAGATGTTTCCAATCACCAGCTGGTCAATTGTATCTGTAATAAAAACACACATTCACAAGGAAACCAGCTAAACATCCCAAACTGATGTTCAGCCCTGCAGCTTCATCTTAACACACAGGCATCGGAGACAAAGAGCCTGTCAATACCTGATCCACACCATGTTTACGGTAATACCTGGTGTTCACTTATCCTTTATCTTCCACCACATTCATCCCCCACATCTCCCTGCATCAATGGCAGTGGTGATATAATGCAAAGAAGGGACGGTTTTCTATCATGCCATTAAACTGAAGTGAGGCCCCTCAGTGCACAGGTTTCTACTCCATTAGTTTACATCATTATTAGAGGTACTTCCAGCTTAAATGAAGATATGTATGTGCTTTCCACCATACAGTACAGGCAGGTATAACCACAGAAACAACTGGCATAACTGTGAATGGAAATATCAACAGCAAAGAGGGAAATATAAGGAATTAGCTCTAAACTCTCCCGGCAGGGCTGTTTGCCTGCATTGTGGCCTTTCTGCATGAATAAAACATGGGTAGAAGAAGCAGAGAATACTAATTGACTGGGATAAAGTTAGCATTGTTATAACTAAATTAATTGATCCACATTCTTCACCAAGTCCTTGAACCGTATCTCTGCTGGTGCATCCATCATGGAATATTTTCTTTGCAAAGGGAAAATGAAATCATGAATAGTTACTGACGCCCACTGCCGATGTGTTGGAATAGATTGTTGAGTGAGAGGAAGACTAACCTTTGATGCAGTTGAAAGACATAATTACTGAGGGAGGGGGAGAATGAAATACAGCACTGAATTTAGTTCAGGGAAAACCTCAAGATGGAGCAAAGCAGTGCAATGCAATCTGAGATCTTAGCAGGTCAGCAAATAGATAGATAAGACCTGCAATTGCTGTCACAGCTATTGATTTGTAGTGTCTCCTGTGATGTGTTTAAATCTAACTTAGGTGAGGCAGGTAAAGGCGGACATTTCCCCAAACAATGACAACTGATTTTCCGGCCCTGGACTACTATTTATACGTATTTCCCCAAACCTCTAAGCAGTAACTAGGGAACAGAACAGAATGCGGAGTGATTTGCTATCCAGGAATTGCTTTGCTCTGGCCAGAACTGAGATGCCTCTAGATATTTTGTTGTGGATGTATTTAATATGAGATTTCCAGCAAATCTTGTCATCTATGATTACCCCAAGAAATTTAGTTTCATGTACTCTTTCAATGTTTACACCCTCAATCTGTACCTGTGCTTGATTGTTTTTATTGTTTCCAAATACCATCATTTTTGTTTTGTTTAAGTTTAATGCTAACTTGTTGTTGTCAAACCATTTCTTAATTTTGTCAAATTCTGAGGTAATGTTGTCCAAACGTTGCTGTAAATTCTCACCAGAATAAAATATATTTGTGTCATCGGCAAATAGTATGAATTTCAGCATTTGTGATACTTTACATATGTCATTGATATAGATGATAAACAGTTTAGGACCCAACACTAACCCCTGGGGGACTCCACACTCAATGTCCAAACATTGTGACTGATTTTCTCCCATTTTCACAAATTGTTTCCTGTTCTTTAAGTAGCTTCTGACCCACAGTAATGCACAACCCCTTATCCCATATAGTTCCAATTTATTGAATAATATGAGGCAGGTAAGGGGGAACATTTCCCCAAACAATGACAACTGATTTTCCGGGCCTGGACTACTCTCTTTGTTAGTGTTAATCTGGATCAGAAAGCATATCATTCATCTGTATCAGGAAGTAGTGCGGGGCATGAAATGAAAAGAAACAATTCTCCATATGCACCGGCCGAGGCATCTCTCCTGATCAACATGGCATGTTTTGGGCTTAAACCAAGGGTCGGCAACCTGTGGTTCTAGAGCTCTTTAGCGCCGCCCTAGTGGTTCCTGGAGCTTTTTTTTTCCTCTTTTTTTCTTTTTCCTTTTTTTTCTTTTTTCTTCTTTTTTTCCTTTTTTTCTTTTTTTCTTCCTTTTTTCTTTCCTTTTTAATCTCGACATTTCGACTTTTTTCATGAAATTCTGAATATTTCCTCGACTTTTTTCTAGACATTTCAACTTTTTTCTGGACATTTCGACTTTTTTCTCGAGATTGTACTTCAACATTAATGTTGACATTTCGACTTTTTTCTCGAAATTTTGACTTTTTTCTCGACATTTCAACTTTTTTATCGAGATTGTATTTAAACATTAATCTCGACATTTCAAATGTTTTTCTCGAAATTTTGACTTTTTTCTCGTCATTTCGACTTTTTTCTCAACATTTTGCCTTTGGCCATTTCCCTCATTCTCAGGCTTAAACATACAAGACTTTTCATTTTTTTGCGGCTCCAGACATATTTGTTTTTGGTCCAATACGGCTCTTTCAACATTTTGGATTGCCGACCCCTGGCTTAAACTAAATATCTGAGTTCTGAAACCACTAAATTTGACCACAAAATTGCCTACGTCTCAGCGTTAATTTGTTTCCTGATAGTTACTGACCCTGAGACACCAACTGAAATAAAGCCTGAGACCACGCGTTCATCAGAAGTCAGTGATTGGACAAATGCAACCTCTGACACAGTCAACTCAGACCACGTCTGGTTTGATTTTGGTTGTGCTTGTGTGAGAATCTCAGCTCAAAGACGCAGCGAGGCTGCAGTTGCAGCTCAGCTCGACAGAAAAGCATGTACCTGCATTTCAAGCATGTATCTACCACATTTCATGTGCTTCTCTGGTGGCAACATTTAACACTAGATATTTTTCTTCTTTCAGTTTTCCGCTTTAGGGGTTGCCACAGCGACCCCTGTCTTCCTCTGTCACGCCAACCAACTGCTGACCTCTTTCATCACATCCAAAAATCTCCTTTTTCTCTCGCCTGGCAGCTCCATTTCCAGCATCCTTCCACCGATGCATTCACGTATCCCTCCTATTCATGTACCAGACATCTAAGCCTTTCCTCCAAGATGTCTAACCTTGTTGAGCTCCTTCTTTATCTCTCTGTTACCCCAAACAAAGATCTTGACATTTTCAACATTTTGATGTTCTTATTGTTTAATGAGATGTTTTTTTGTGTAAAACAGGTCTCTGTTGAAAATGAGGAGCCCGTATCTGAGTGTGACTAGTTCAGGGGTCGGCAACCCGCGGCTCTAGAGCTCTTTAGCGTCGCCCTAGTGGCTCCTGGAGCTTTTTCAAAAATGTTTGACTTTTCTTTTTTTCCCTTTTTTCTTTTTCTTTTTTTTCTTCTTTTTTTCCCTTTTTTCTTTTATCTTCTTTTTTTCCTTTTTCTCTTCCTTTTTCCTTTCCTTTTTAATTTTGACATTTCGACTTTTTACTCGACGTTTCGACTTTTTTCTCAAGATTTTCGACTTTAATCTCAACATTTCAACTTTTATCTCAACATTTCAACTTTTATCTCAACATTTCGACTTTTTTCTCGACATTTCGACTTTTTTCTCGACATTTTCGACTTTTTTCTCGACATTTAAACTTTTTTCTCAAGATTGTACTTCAACATTAATCTCAACATTTCGACTTTTTCTCAACATTTCTACTTTTTTCACGAAATTTTAACTATTTCTTCGACATTTCGACCTTTTTCGCGAAATTCTGACTATTTTCTCAACATTTTGACTTTTTTCTCGACATTTCAACTTTTTTCTCCAGATTGTACTTCAACATTAATCTCAACATTTCTACTTTTTTCTCGACATTTTGACTTTTTTCTCGAAGTGCATAATGAAAAAAAAAAATATTCCCCCAGTTATTGCTAATATAGAAACATGCAGCATGTTTTGTCTTCATTCTAATTCTGATACAAGACTTTTCATTTTTTGCGGCTCCAGACATATTTGTTTTTTGTGTTTTTGGTCCAACTCTTTCAACATTTTGAAAAAATGAAGAAGAAGAGCTCTGCCACCTCCAGCTTTGCTTCCTGTATCTTCATCACTGCTGCTGTCTCAAGGCCGTATAGAAGGGCTGCTCTCACTACAGTGTTGTGAAAGCTTTCCCTTAATCTCACTGCCACTCCACTGTCACAGATAGCTCCAGACACTCCTACCCTACACTCCCGCCTCCACTGCCTCTTCTTCATTTCACACTCACACACTTCCCATTGTACTGCATTATTGAGCCCAAGTTATTAAACTCCCGCAACTTCTAAATCTTTACTGCTTGCATCCTCACCGTTTTGGCTTTTTCCTTTTATTGCTGCAACTGACCTTCATTCCTCGTCTCTCTAGCGCATTTCTTCACCTCTCCAGTTTTTCTTCCACCTGCTCCTTACTCGCACTGCAGATCATAATGTCGTGCACAAACATCATAGTCCACGAAGACTGCTGTCTGAACTCATCTATGCACACATCTATCACCATGGGAAACCATAATCCTTGATGCAGTCTCACTTCCACCCAGAATGAGTCTGTTACACCTACTGAAAATAATATGCAGAAAAATACATTGTGTTGAAACACTGACTACGTTTACATGCAGTCAAAATTCGGGTTATTGCTAATATTCCGGTTACTGAAACATTCGGAATATTCAGTTTACATGGTAATTAATCATTTGGTATATCTGGATCAAACCAGCAACGCACGGAGAACGTGATGACGCAATTACCGTCATTTCCGCTTCTTCTTCCTGTATCCAAATTCAAAACAAATCCTGCTTCGCTCACCTTCTTGTAAATCTTCTATCCCGGTACTTTCTACCGTCTACAAATGCAGAAATGTTCATATCCTTCATTACATTTATGAAGTGATTAGTCTCCTCCTGGTCTTGTTTCTCCGTGTTTATAAGAACTTCCTGGACTCAAAAGACCAGGATTCCTTGTGAACAGAACATGTGCAGAAAACAAATTCATGTTCCGTTTGATGGGGATATTCCGTTTGGTGTTTACATGACCCAATATTCAGGTTTAAAAGGAGTAACCCAGGGGTTATATTCAGGTTTTTAAAAACCCGAATATGAGCAAATTCCAGTTATTCAAAGGGGTTATTGGTGTTTACATGGCCGTGCAAATTCAGATAATTGCCAATATTCGGATTTTAAAAGGGTTATTGATGCATGGAAACCCAGTCACTGTGTTGAAACACTGAGAAGTGAAGTCTGAAGCTCACCTACTTGCTAACATGTGAAAGTACATAAGGGAGGACAACTAGGACATAACTGAGGATAAATGCAAGTGGCATAACTTAATAATAATAGTAATAAAATTTGCAATTAACTCAATCAAAAATGTAATAAAACCCAATAATGTAATAACTTGACCAATAATGTAATAAAATATCCTGACTGATATTGTAATACAATTTTTACCGATAATGTAATAGCTTATTACGTTTTTGGGAATTTATTACATGGTACTCAAAGTCTGCAATTTAACCCAATAGTCATTCTGGTGTTTCAAATCCAGCGTATATAACATTCTTAGATTCTTAAAACACAAAATGTAGAACTCTGGACTGAAAATGAACATATATATTATATTATTTGTCAAGTATTACATTATCAGTTTTGGAAAAAAAAAAAAAAAGACCCACCTGAAAATGTAATAATTTCCCAATAATGTAATAAGGTATTACATTATCGGTAAAAATTTTATTACAATATCAGTCAGGATATTTTATTACGTTATTGTTGAAGTTATTACATTATTGGATTTTATTACATTTTTGATTAAGTGCAAATTTTATTACATTTTCAGGCGTTATTACATTTTCAGGAAATTATTACATTATAGGGTGCTACACTCCCTCCATGTGCCATGTCAGGTTTTTGTAGTTTTGGTCATGTTTAAGCTCTATTTTTTTTTCTTTTTTGCAATCCTGCTAAGCAGCTTTTTTGATTTAGTTTAAGTGAATAAGTCACTATTTTTGGAACTCCTGCCTCGTCGTCTCCTGTATCTGGGTCCCATCCCTCACATTCCTGACAGAGGATAGGATTATGTTCAGCAAACATGGGCAAAGTGCAAAAGAGGGAATATTTCATGGGAAACAGTGTGACTGAGTCAGCAGTTGTCCGTGCACAGGATTAACCACACCTTCCCCAGCAATAGCAATACTAGCAAATTAACACTACGGCGCTGGTTGGGACAGATATGACTTGCAATGTTGAGCAAAAACACCCCTGCAGCACTTTGGAAAGAGTCATTTGCAGCTTGTGCTACTTTGGAAAGATGCGAAGACTTACTAAACTTCCCCTCTTTTTGTTTATTTGTTTATTTATTTGTTTGTTCATAGGATCCCCATTAGCTGATGTCGCAACATCAGCTATTCTTCCTGGGGTCCCCAATGCAATTTAAAAGAACATAGTTCACACATACACACATTTATCGCTGTTACGGGTCACTGTAACACCGAGTCATAATATACACAAACAGCAAACTTTCTGTCTAAAATACATTATTGGTAAAGAATGCATCATACAGTCATTAAAATACCACGAAGTATAACCCACAAATAAATTCCTGTAATAAATTATAGCATGTGATATATTTGTTACTCATTGAATTTTATTTAAATCGTCTTTTTCTACCTTTTTAAAACTGTATTTTGATGTAATATTTTTGATGTTATTAGGTAATGTCTTCCATCCTGGGATAGTTGTATATAACAGTGTGTTTTAAAAAGTTTGTTCTTGGCTTAGGTGCCAGTAAATGATCGTAACATGATTGTCTGGTTGGATATTTATTGACATTTCTAGTGAGCACTATCTTATCTGCGAAATATATAGTAAGGAGACTTAATTTTAATCTGTCTACAACCAACAGCCATGATAAATGCTGATGCATTTTTAAGATATTTTCATGCAGTGAACAATTTAAAGCAACCCTAGCTGCTTTGTTCTGCAGTTTGAAGTTTTTTAATATCTTTGGTGCCTGCAGATGAACAAATAATTGGGCAATAGTCCAGATGGGACAACACTAGAGCCTAGTTGAGGATCATTTACTAATGCATGTCTGGAACCAAATATCATGCTTTTTGTTTTAGAGATATTTAACACCAATTTATTTTTATGCACCCAGTCAACCACTTTCTCGAGTTCGATGTTCAAGATATCAGATAGCTCAATATTTGTCGGTGCAGCACTGTACATGGTCGAATCATCTGTATACATGACAACTTTTGCATTCTTCAACACTAATGGAAGATCACTTGTAAAAATTGAACCCTCTTGTGTTTTTGATGGAAGCTACAACCAAAATCACCAGCGTATGGCAATGAGTTGTGCTGAACTGTGGTACACGGCAGGCTAACGCATGCAATAAATGCCAGGATGCTGTACAGTTTTGGGGGGAAATTCCTGCTATGGTACTAACCAGTCTACTCTGTGTAATGTATCCCATAATGCAATGTGCAACCAGAGTAAGTAAGTAAGTAAGTAAATTTTATTTATATAGCACCTCTCACAGAGAGAAACTCACGAAGTGCTTTACATACAGAAAAAACAGTAAAAACATGAGGTAATTAATTAAAAAGCTGCACAATGTGTCTCTAAGGAAAATAACAAACAGAAAAGAAAGAAAGAAAAAGACAAAAAGAAAAGAAACAAAAATCATAATACATCAATAAATGCCTGCTCAAAAAATAGCGTTTTTAATTTGTTTTTAAAAACGTCCACAGATGTTGCATCTTTCAGCGCTTGTGGGAGCATGTTCCAAAGATGTGGAGCAACTGCTTGGAAAGCCCTGTCACCTTTGGTTTTTAGATTTGTTTTTGGCGTTGTTATAAGGCCCTGATCAGCTGACCTTAAGGCTCTTTGTGGCTCATAGCGTGGGACCAGATCTATGAGGTACTGAGGAGCCTGACCATGCAGTGCTCTGTAGGTAATAACTAAAATTTTAAAATGGACCCTGAACTTGACAGGGAGCCAGTGCAAGGAGGCCAGGATGGGAGTGATATGGCACTTCCTGCTGGATCTGGTGAGTAATCTGGCTGCTGCATTTTGGATAAGCTGAAGACGTCCCATGTCAGTTTTGTTGAGGTAGGTGAAGAGTGAATTACAGTAGTCCAAACGTGATGATATGAATGCGTGAATGATCATTTCTAGCTCTGGGTATGAGACAACAGATCTGAGCTTGGCAATATTTCTGAGATGGAAAAAAGCAGGTGCGGGTTATTGAGCTGATGTGAGAGGAGTCAGCAGTCACAACAACAGTAAAAAGTTGCCAGGAACGCTGGAGCACAGTACAAACAAAATAATTTTTATAGTAAAGACAAATAAATGCTGTTTCAAAAATTTAAAAAAATCTTTACAGCTGGCTCACAAAAGTTGCAACATTATTGACTCGGTGACCGTTGATCGTGGCCTAAGATAATATTGTCCCAGAATGAAATGTCAACTTTAAATAATGGCAAATATGTTCTGGGAATGTGACCGTTTACAAAATTATTGGACTTCAATTAATTCCCTTACACAATTAAACCTGGACAAAAAATTTGATTTTAGCAGTAGTTTATATTTATTAAATGACACATATAATTTACAACTACATAACAAAAAATGCAGGATATTAATTTTGATCACTTACTTTGCAAAAAAATGTATACTTTTATTTTGGAAGAACGATTCCCCGCCATCTTATAAGACTTTCGTAGATCAACTCACAGCATTTCTACCATTAGAAAAACTAACATTGGAAAAATATAATCGTGGCATCTTTTTCAAGAATTTTGGTTCCCATTATTCTCTGGTTTAGAGAACTTCATCGTAGCTGATTGCTGTTTTATTGCTGTCATTTGCTTTATGTATCTTATGTATCTGTAGGTATTCGAGCTTTGATGCCCCTACTGTTACTTACTGATGTTATTTTCCATATTTTTTTTTTTTTTTATTTCCCTAGTTTATTTGGGGTGTAGGCAGGAGTAGGCATGCATGCACAAAAGAAAATTGTAAGACCTACCGTCATTAAGGAGGTTTCTAATTGCCTTTCTTTTGTGAAATAAAAAGATATTAAAAAAAAAAATAAATAAATAATGGCAAATATTCCAAAAATCATTCAAACACATCTGGCATTATTATACCACATTTCAGTATGAGAAAGTAAATAGAAGTTAAAGCCCTGAAGCCTTACTAGCCCATGTAAAATATTATGTTTGTTGTCCCCAACATCTCTTGTCCTCATCAATGCCTTATTTTTAATACATATTATAAATTGCTAGGTCACCGTGACCAGGGGAATGTGTAGTCTATGTCACGGTGTGACTTATGCACTTTAAATTTATAAGAAAAACAGAAAAGGAATCTGATTTGCAAGCAACTATTCAAGCGAAAAAATCATCAAATATTGGTGAACCGGTAAGTGATCAGTTTATTCTTATCTGATAGATCTGTTCATTCATCATTAAGCAAACTAATGAAAGTTTCCTACGGATGTCACGAGCCATTTGTACCGTGTGTTTAAAGAAAATGGATGCAGAGAAAAGCTTTATGTGATAACGACAAATATACTGTCGTCTGCCACGAAGAGAAGTGGCAGAGACGATGGACCGCTCTTCACCTACTATATAATATGTCAGCCGGGCTGTAAAGAATAAGGGAGAAAAATAAAAAGAAAATGTGAAAGTACAGGGGAGCAGCAGTGAGAGGGAAAAGCTTAAGAGGGAGGAATAAATAGGGGGTTGAGTCTGTTTGAGAGGAGGTGGAGGGAGAGGGAAGAAAGGACGGAGTGGAGCATAAAAATCAATTCACATAGGAAGCTCTAGTTTTTGCTGCAGACTCAATCACTGTTTCACACACACACACACACACACACACACACACACACACACACACACACACACACACACACACACACACACACACACACACACACACACACACGCGCACACACACACACACACACACACTCATACCCACACACATACATACACATAGCCACATAGACATATACACACTCACGTACACATACACATTTATACATATTCATACATGCACACATACACACACATAGCCACACATATGCATACACACACACACACACACACACACACACACACACACACACATTTAGCCACACATACATATACACGCTCACACGCACACACACACACACACACATATAGCCACTCAGTCACATACGTACAGTATACACCCACATACACAGCCACACAAACGTATACGCACACACACACACATAGCCATACAGACATGTACACACACACACACACACACACACACACACACACACACACACACACACACACACACACACACACACACACACACACACACACAGGGGATGGGCGGTATGGACTGAAAAATGTATCACGATCATTTCTGTCATTTATCCCGATAACGATAAAAATGACGATAAAAAAAATACCAATTCAACTCCACCTTTGTAACTATAAATCTATCACCACATTCAGTCTTTGGAGCCAAAACACTGCTCTAAAATATACTAAATACTACTATCCATCCATCCATCCATTATCTATACCCGCTTTATCCCTTGCGGGGTCACAGGGGTCTGCTGGAGACTATCCCAGCTCATTTCAGGTGAGAAGCAGGGGTTACACCCTGGACAGGTCACCAGTCCATCACAGTAAATGCTACTAAACTACACCAATTAAATTGAATTGATAAAAACCAGTTAAATGAGTTACACCTGTACTGCAAAACTGGAATGAGTCAGATCCTCCATGTTTGTTACACAAACATGTATCAACGGGAATTTATCCTCTTTCTTTCTTTCTTTCTTTCTTTCTTTCTTTCTTTCTTTCTTTCTTTCTTTCTTTCTTTCTTTCTTTCTTTCTTTCTTTCTTTCTTTCTTTCTTTCTTTCTTTCTTTCTTCCTTCAGGCTCTCTTCCTTCCTTCCTCCCTTCCTCCCTTCCTTCCTTCCTTCCTTCCTTCCTTCCTTCCTTCCTTCCTTCCTTCCTTCCTTCCTTCACGTACGTTGTGTGTGGATTTAACACAGAACCATAAATCATCTTTACACAAAAACATCATCAACGGGAATTTATCGTTTTTACCGTGAGATACAAATTCTTACTGTGGGGAATTTTTTTGACGATTTATCGTGAACGGTAAAATATCACCCATTCCTAACACACACACACGCACACACACACACAATCACAGGGGTATTATAATTACATCTTGCTCAATGAAGAAGCTCTGTCACCGAATTGTTTACCAAACGCACCAACAGAACCAGGGACAAACACTCACGACTCAGCAGAACATACCGAGCATGAGACACTTCTGCGTAAGAACATGCTGAGGTAATGAGGAGAGAGGACACGAGACTGTAGAATACATGAACAGAACGATATTGTCTGCATTAATGGTGTCTTGGGTTTGTCACAGTTAAATATCGCCTCAAGTGAAAAATACGCTTTCAGAAAATATACATTTAAGTGGAATAAATCAACACTAAGCTTTTCCACATTGAAACTGCAACGTACTAAATAAAGTCTCACAGACGGTGGCCAGCAAATAAAAAAGTCACACACTCTCACATTTTGAGGGGCCGACCCTCAAAATGTGAAAGGCTTTGTTTCTTTAAGCTTGTGCAACAACATACACTGAAAAAATAAATCTAAGCGCATGTAAATATAACATATTTAAATCTGTGATATTAACAATTAAAAATGAAGTTTGTTGCTTTACATACATCTAGTTTTGAACTTAATCTGCATTTGTTCAAAAAACAAGACATTGTGCATTTTTTCCTTAACCAGCAGTATTTATGTAAAATTTACTTTTCCTTTAACAATTGTAATCTATTGGGCAGATTGACCAACGTTTAGATGAAAAATGCTTTATTTGTTTAAATAGAACACCACAAATTAAGGCAACTTTTTCGCATGAGATTTTTATGTAGATCAAGAAAGACTAGTCTTTGTATAAACTACTTCATTTTTAGTATGTACAAAATTCATTTGCAAGTAAAGTCAACTTAATTTTTTTTCTTTCTTTTCTTTTTTTCTCTTTTTTTCTTATTTATTTCCTTTTTTTCCTCTTTTTTCCCCTTTTTTTCTTCTTCTTTTTTCTTTTTTTTCTTTTTAAAGTGAACTTAATTTTGATAAACTTAAACTTATATAAACTTAACACAATTAAGTTGACTGTACTTACAAAATGTATTATTTACATCCAAAAAATTAAGTAGTTCATACAAAGACTAGTCTTTCTTGATCTACATAATAATCTCATGCAAAAAGTTGACTTATTTTTTTTAAGTAGATCAAGCACAATATTTGTATCAGTGTACACATCACGATACGTGAATCACGATATTTGAGTCACGATACAATATTGCAATATCCAAATTTTGCGATATATTGCGATTTTATACATAGTTCGCTGATAACTGTAAAAGGCATTAGGCATCTGAAAATCTGACTTGCACGTCAAAACAATGTAATTCCGGCATGGAACATAAAAACCTCTGTCAAATCCATATAAAACATGAAAACCTTGAGCTATTTCCACATTGTACAAGGAAAAATTTGGACTCCGAGTACAATTATTGAATGTTTTTTTTTCCATCTCATTTCCTTCTCTGAGATGATGGTTCATCACTATCCTGCCAGGTTTAATAACGTGTCCTTGATTCAATTAATTCATTAACATAACATTTTCCTTTCGTGCTCAAAGAAAAAGCCATTTTGTCAGCGTTGACTGATGCTTTGGTGAAGCAGCTGAGTGGGGACGATGAGCCTGCAGACTAATGGCTCCGGGGCGGTAGCAATCATTTACGGTCAAACTCTTTCATACATAATAAGGCAAAGTGTATGGTCAGACCATTAAAGCAATATCAAATTGAGTATCTTGTTTTATTACTCAAATATTCCAAAAATGTTTTCAAGTCCACTAATCACATGGCAATATTTAATCACCTCGATGTCAGTTGCTGAAACTTCATTAAAAAGGTCTCAATAAATGACTAAATGATTGATCTTCTGCCATATCCTAATCATCTTAGTACAAATCAATGTTGAACATCCTTATTAGCTGTGGCTTTGGTGTGAACAAACTGCTCGTGTGTTTTCGTGATTGCGTTTGCGTTTGATATGTATTCCCAGCAGTTAAGCTTGAAGCAGATTGAATTTGAGGACTTAAACATTCCCCGGGGACAAACAGACAGCAGTAGTTAGATTGCGCAGCTCCGTTCAGCTAATGCCACTCTGTTTGCTCCCACTGTATCTCTGTTGTCTCAGCGGGACTTACAGACTCGCTCTGAGCTCTGACACGGGCAGACGGGGTTTTATTGAAAAAGAAAAGAACAGAACGTTGCTCTAAGAGCAGTGCTTGTTTCTTAGTTGTGTCATGTAGGTTTTCTGTTGGAGCTTCTTTGTTCTTTTTAGTCTTTCTCCTCAGGACTTGCAGCAATATTCGTTTTTCATTGTATCCCTCTTTCCTTCCCTTCTTCCAGCTTAGGACTGGGCGATATGGCCTTTTATTAATATCTCGATATTTTTAGGCCATGTCACGATACACGATATATATCTGGATATTTTGCCTTAGCCTTGAATTAACACTTTGATGCTACAATCACACCAGTATGGTGATTCTATATGTCGACATTAAAACATTCTTGTTCATACTGTATTAATATATGCTCATTTTAAACTTTCATGCAAAAAGGGGGAATAAGTCAAATTTACCAAAACTGAATTTATTAAACAGTTACTAAGCAGTGAGTGGCACAAACATAAAAAGTGTCATTTCAAAACAGAAAGTGCACGTTGCATCTCTGACTCCCCGTCTGAAGAACATCTGCTAAGAACATGTTCTGGTCCTGGTTTTACCCGGTTTTACCAGGTTTTACCAGGATGAGCTGCTCTGAGCAGGAGGGCCTTTACAGCACCTTTATATTCAGACTAATGTAGGTGCAGGGACTGCAATGTTTCATCCTCTCCTCCTTTAATTTGCATCACTTTCACTTACTTTTAGAAATATGACGTCATATAGTCTTGTTTGACTTTGTTTTGATGGTAGCGATGGATTTCATGTGGCCACATTTAAGCAACACTAGGTGACATTTCTCAGCTCTTACGCCGTAGGGTACAGCGTAGGGTACGCAGCGACGCACACTTACGCCGTAGGCTCTGCGTTGGTGTAACGCGGAACCATAAATCAGTCTAAATGCTCGGCTACGCGTGTCGCGCTGAGTGGCTCCTCGGCTCTCCGGAGAGCCATGCGAGGAGAAAACATCCCCTCCCGTCTTTACTAAACCGGTTTGCTTTGAAAAGAGTCCGTCGCGCGTAGCAACCGCGCGGATGAGCTCACGGCGAAAACAGGCCGAGTTTGGGAAAGTTAAAGTTAAAGCGGGGAGGAAGTGAGCGGCGGTCCCGGACAGCAGCGCCGACACCAGCAGCTGGTCGGGGGCCAATGATAATGCACACACGACAGCACGTGACTGACGTATCTAACAGGGTGCACTTGTTTTATGTCTCAGAGAAGGAGAGACGAGACGAGAGAGTGAGAAAAGTCTGTCATTTAATGCCCGCGGCTAAAAGCAAACATATACTCGAATATTCACGATAGAGTCATTTTGTACATCGCACAGAGTAGAAGCCGAGATACATCGCCTATACTCGATATATCGCCCATTCCTACTTCCAACCTTCTCTTCCTTCACACACGAGGTGTAGGCCCATTCCCATGTCCTTCCCACCGATCCTCTTTTATCTGTTGACCTTCATCTTTACCTTTTTAATTGTTCCTCTTAACCGCCTTTTCTGCTCTCTCTCTCCACCACTCCTCCCCGCAATCATTCTGTCACCTTTTGCCACCTTTACACTCCTTTTCTAAGTTGTTAACTTTCTGTTTTTCTCTTTTGCAGTTTTCATTGTTTGCAGCATTAACACACGCCCTCGAGCTAAATTCAACCTCAACTTTCTCTGAACCCTTTTTCAGCTTCCTGCAAGGGTATATCTACACATTCTCCTTTCCATCTCCAGCCCCCTTCTCCATTGGTCCTCAAACACGGTACAGCCTGAGGCCAACTGTATATACAATGCCAAAGGACTGCAAGGCTCTTCAATAATGCAAAGAAAAACACTTACAGACTAAATAGCAGTGTCATATGGGGTATACCCATGTGTTCAATCAAACTGAGGGAGCGCCTGCATTTCTGTTATTTCTTTCAGTCGTCATAGTTCACTGGCAAATATAATGGAGAAGTTTAGAGCTCTGATAAGTGAAGGGGGGGGTGATCACGGTGCCTGTTAGCAATATATGGTGTAACCCTTGATATACTAGTACGTAGGAACATCTCATCATTGTCTATCGAGACTGTTCGGGTGTGAGCAGGCCCTTCTTTTTCACCCAACAGGGTGGAGTTCCCCCTCCCCGGACGTGGAAGGATCAGGGGCCTCATTTATAAAAGAGTGTGTAGGATTCATAGTAAAAATGCACGTAAACCCAAAAGCCGAAAATGGCGAGCGCAAAAAAAAAATCTGGATTTATAAAACCACGTGCACGCACACTTGCACGCAATGTTCTCTTTATAAATCACAGTCCAGCCGGAAGGTTGCGCAGGTTAATTTGCTTCATATCCCGCCCTCTACACGCCCACTTCATACCATAAATGGGCAATGCAAAGTAGTTCATGACTGTATTTGCATATGAATGAGCCTGCTGAGCATGTGCAGCGGCTGCAGTCTGTTTCCGCTGCGCGTCAGGATGAATGAGACGTGTCGAGCCACCGTGCCACTGAATTTTACGGAGACTGAGATGGAGATGTTGTGGATGAGGTGGAGGACAGGAAAACCACATTATTTGGTGGTCACAGTAAAAGTAGAAAAAGTATATAAATAGTATGAAATAAAGCAAGTGAGTGGCAGCACGTCGTTGCTGCGCTAAACGCTGTGAGTGCCACGGACAGATGGTGCAGAAAAAAAAAGAAGTGGTTTTATATGAAGGTGGAGGCCAAGAGGTATGGAGCCCCTAAAGAGACACAGATTTTTTAAATATATATAATGAGTTTTACGTGCGCGCGTGAAACCTTTAAGGCTGATTTATGGTTCTGCGTCACACCAACGCAGAGCCTACGGCGTAGGCTCTGCGTCGTTTTAGTGCGGAACCACGCGCACGCGTAAAGGTTTCACGCGCGCGTAAGACTCATTATATATAATGAGTCAATAACAAAAATGAGACAATAAAAAAGTTTAATCGTAAAAAAAAGAAAAGTAACAACAAGAGTAAAGAGAAAGGTTTATAAGACAGTGAACATACCAGCCCTTAAGTATTGGCTTGGAAGCAGCAGCTCTGACCAACAGACGAGAAGCAGAGCTGGAGGTACCAGAGATAAAGATGTTTCCACGGCAGTGATTACAATGGATGAGATTTAAAACGGGCTCAACAGGGAGACAGCCAGGGTTGCGCTGCTTGGACTTAATGTAAGAGAAGGTCGATTGAGACGGTCCTGACAAAGATAGGAGGGATAATGAATATGCTGGAGGAAGGATGACGGAGAAAACAGAGAAAGACCAATGAGAAAACCTCTAGATGTGATGAAAGACGTGCAGTTGGTTGGATGACAGAAGATGCAGAAGGCAGGGTGAGATTGAAACGGATCATCATCCGCTGTGACCCCTAAAAGGAAAAGTCAGAAAAAAAGAATATCTCAATTCATTCAAGCTCAGCCACAGTGAAGCACCAATGAGACAGACGCTAACATCTGTCATTAGTTATGATTGATGGCCCTGTGAGGTCCAACAAAGTGAATCACCTTCTGTCTCCGTCTCATTGGCATTCGTTGAGGCGACCGAGCTCAGCACACCACAATTACCAGAACAATCTACATGTCCGCATCAAGCTGCTCAACACCTCCCAAGAAAGACGCAAAACTGCCATTTCGATGCAACATAACTCAGAAATGACTTCATAAACCTACAAATCAAAGGATTTTCAATTTGAACAACTCTCATAAGCCCTGAGATGCAATTAAATTAAAAACGACTTGGTCATCCTGTCTCAGCTCTGTCAGCCATGTTGAACCAAAGCACGAATGTCGTATAAATCCAAAATTATGACAGGAGTACACAAGTAACGGGATTGTGTCATGTCAAACCAAAATCAGAATGTCAGAGTCACTTATCAGATCTTAAAATATGCTTCCAGGGACAAAAAAATACTATTTTTCCACTTCTAACTTTGAATACTAATGTGTTCTGTATTATCTATCTCTCTCCACAAAACCATCAGTTTGTTTTGTCAAAGTTTTGCATTTCATTGAGGTGAAAATGTTGTTTTCGTAATTCATTTTTTCGTATCTGGATGTTTTTAAATCCTGTATCAGGTTGCGGTCATTTTGCCAGTTTTGCATGTAAATGACGTGTCAGTCTCAAGTTTCATTTGGTTCTCTCTCCTTATGGTAATGAGGGCCGCGCTGTGAGGGGAAAAAAAACGCATGCCCTTTCTCTTACTTTTCCTTTACATCCCATTATTCTCTCATGGTGAAATTAAATTCTGCAATCTCATTGCGGTTACAGTCTGTTTAGTGGTTTGCATTTCAATTAGACCAACCTTATCCTTCGTTTTCACCCCGCCCCTCTTCATCTCCTGGTAAAATGATGAAAGACTTATTTCCCTAGGATACAGTCATCTTCTCCTTCTTTTACTAGCTTACCACAAAATAATGTGCAAATTGGTGGAAACCTTTATCCAGGTTGTCTAAACAGGCATCGAGCTCTAACTCGTGTGCTGTTAATTCCCTGATATCCTCGTGTAGTAATCTGAAAAATACAGTAATCCAAAAACAAAACTGAGATAAGAGATGTCAATTATTCCAGTGGGGGATATCTCTGTGTTTAAGAGGCGCCTAAGTAAGCAAATAAGCCTCTTTAAAAGCCTAATAATAATAATAATGACAATAAGGTTCCATATTTTCATCCAAACTGTGATTCATTGAGTCATTTTTCAGCTGGAATTTGCTGTGAAAGTTCTCCATGGCGAGCACAGAGGCATGTCTCTGCCTCCCTCCCTCAGTGTGGGTTTGCATCCACTGGGGAAAGAGTGATTTTCTGGTGGGGAAAGTGTTCACGGTAAGTTTCCCTCAGAAGAGCTTTCCATTTCCAAGTGCTTTGTAGAGATATTACCACGACTAATCCCGAAGGAAGACTTCTTTTTATTGCTGCATACTCTGCATGTTGTGTGTGTGTGTGCATGTGTGTTTGTGTTTTGTGTGTGAATGAGAGAGAGAGAGAGATTTATCACAAATGCTGGTGCATGCATGCAGGTAAATATGCATGTAGATGCAATAATGTAACTTGACTTTGTGTGTGTTTCTGAGCGTGTCGTTTTGTCTGCAACCCCACCTGCAAGAGGCCTGACATCAGCACCCCGACACTGCAGCACTATTCCACGCCAAATCCTTTGAGTGTGTGTGTGTGTGTGTGTGATCTTGTTTCTGTCACCTTCCGAGGACCTGACGTGATTATTGACTTTGTGGGGACCAGTGATCCTTATAGGGACCAAAGCCCAGACCTAATGAGGCAGAACGCCATAACCGGTGTCCTGGTTAAGGATAAGTTGCGAGGGACATTCGGCTAAGGTCACATGTAAAATGATAACTGTTTGGTTTAAAGATAAGGTTTAGGTCAGGGCTAAAAAAAAAAAAATCACGATAGCTGGTTGAATATGTGTGTGTTGGAGGCGGGAAGTCAGTGTGTTAGAAGCAGTGGCAAAAGAAAGGGCAGTTCAGTTAAAGACAGGCAAGGAGAGTGTGTAAAAAAACAGTTTTGTTAGTGTAAGGGTGTGTGTGTGCGTGTGTGTGTGTGCGTGTGTGTGTGTGCGTGATAAGCTCTAGTTGACTGAATCCTATTCAGGGAAGTAAGGAAGGAGGTTATCCCTCCTCTGCAGAGACGACACACACACACACACACACACACACACACACACACACACACACACACACACACACACACACACACACACACACACACACACACACACACACACACAATCCCCAGTTACCCCCATCCTTCTTCTCATATTGTCTTAGATTCACACCGTCTTTCCTGCTCAAACTGAGAGTCACCTGCTTCTTTGTTTCCCTGCTTATGACTTACACGTCCAAACACATCTTCCCTTTTCATTTTCTTTATGAATGTGCTTTGCATCATCAATCTCTGTCTTCCACACACACACTCACACACGCACACACACCTCACTGCTGCAGAGCCAGGATGCTGAAGTCTGAAGGTTTGGTTCCAGGACACTTGCATACGGAGTGTGGCGGGACCACTGCTGCAGCGCTGGCTGCAGTGGGGGGAGCTAACATCATGATTACCTGAAGGTGATCCTGCTATTTCCTTCTCCAACGGTCAACGGGACACTGACAACCGCCCCCCCATCCTCCCAGGGAGGAGGGAGGGAGCTCGCCTGGTGACTGGAACGAGACCATTTTCGGCTCGACTGGCTGCGACCAGTGGCCGGCAGATCAGGTTTTATTTTTCTTCCAGTGAAGTAAACACATCACGCACTAACGTTGATTGATGAAAGCTGGGAAACGGTGTAAAATGGAAATAAAAACTTCATACAGTGACCTGCAGATCTCATAAACCCATACCTCTTATTTACAGGAGAACATAGAAAACTTATCAAGCGGAGGAAATGTACCGTCTTCAGAAAGATGAGAGAACCTCACCGGAAAATCTCTTTAAAAAGTTGAGACAGGGAGGTAGAGAGTGTTGAGTGATGAGTGAAGGTGTGGCGTTGCCTGTCCTCTTAACAACAGTCCACATACGTCTGGGAACGGAGGAGGTGGCGGCTCGAGAGATGGACGCCGTCCGACTGTTGTGGGCTCAGCGGCCGGACCGAGTACGTTGTATGCAGAAGTTCATTGTTAATCCGTTTTTAATCCTTTCTTTTTAATCCCACGGTGTGTGTGTGTGTGTGTGTGTGTGTGTGTGTGTGTGTGTGTGTGTGTGTGTGTGTGTGTGTGTGTGTGTGTGTGTGTGTGTGTGAGACAGAGAGAGAGATGCTGCTAGTTAGGACTGATCATCCGTCTGTGTAAAACAGCAAAAAAAGGAATAAATAAAAAACATAGTCGTTGCTCAGGAGCATTCAGGTGTGTGTTCATGCAATGCCAGGCAGGAAAGGCATCAGCAGTGGTCTTAGAGAAGTAATAGCTGATGCACATTAATCTGGAAGCAATTATGAAACTTTTTCCAATCCATGAGTTCATCATTCCACGGTGAGAACTACGGTGGCCGACCAGGGCCAAAGGCACTGCAACGGCCTAATGCGTCTCAGTTAAGGAAAACGGCTTCAAGTACAGAAACGATTCAAATTCACAAACTCAAATCGAGGAACAAAAAGAGGAACGTGGTGCAAATGAAAAAACCTGCTGCAAAAAACAAAGACAAATGCAGCATCATCAAACGCGCTGCAAATAGAGAAACGATGCAAAGCACAAAACGATATAAAACCAGAAACCATCTTCAAAAGAAAAACGCTTCATAACCGGTCACTACAACCGGAAATGCTCCAAACCTGCAGGGGGCGCTGCTGACTGAACCACAGTGTTTACATCCATGGTTTAAACATACAGCGGGAACGGTAATGTGATTTTTATCTGACTATACTTATATACAATGTTTATATCACTGTATATTATATTTTACACCAGACGATACAAGGCTGCACATAATATTATTAAGATAAGATCATGATTAGAGATTGACATAAAGCACCTGTTAACGTTACATATAGTACATTAAAAAGCCCTCTTATCACAGTCTTCCATAACATACAGCGCTGCACATTACATGTTATGCTTGTTAATGACAGAAAGAAAAAAAGGACAGGGTTTATGTTATGGAAGACTGTGACAAGAGGGCTTTTTAATGTACTATTAAAACGGGTGCTTTATATAAATATGTGTATTATGTGCAGCCTTGTATCGTCTGGCGTAACGTTAAAATATAATAAAGAAACGTCTCGTAATGTACAGCGTTGTACAGTGATATCAATCAGCGGTTATGGTTATGAAGCGTTTTTCTTTTCAAGATGGTTTCTTGTTTTATATCATTTTGTGCTTTGCATCGTTTCTCTATTTGCAGCGTTTGATGATGCTGCATTTGTCTTTGTTTTTTGCAGCACGTTTTTTCATTTGCACCACGTTCCTCTTTTTGTACCTCGTTTTGAGTTTGTGAATTTGAATCGTTTCTGTACTTGAAGCCGTTTTCCTTAACTGAGACGCATTAGGCCGTTGCAGTGCGTTTGGACCTCGTCGGCCACCGTAGAGAACGCCGTTCCAGGCAGCAGCCAATCATCCCAGAGGTGGAGGTTCCATCAGACTTACTCCAACATCCACCTGTGGCATTTGCTCAGAGAAACACACTAAGACAAGCAGGACAGGCTTCACTCTGCACGTTGAGCGTTTTCTTTTTTGCGAATTTCCCCGCTGTGGGACTAATAAAGGAATTTCTTATCTTATCTTATCTTTAGTTCGTCAGCACAATGAGCCGGTAGCTGAACAGGTTCTGTTGGACCTGACGCCGGGACAGAGGTTCTGCTTGCTCAGAAAGGGCCCGGATGAGTTTTGCAAGACTTTTGGAACAACAGGCAGATGAAACTAGACTGGAGTTGTTTTAAATTTTTATCTCCAGCGCTGTGATTGGTGAAAATGAAACACAGCATTTATTTATTTAAAAAAAACAACAACAAGGGATTAAGGAATGGATGGATGGATGGATGGATGGATGGATGATGGATGGATGGATGGATGGATGGATGGATGGATGGATGGGTGGAAGGATGGATGATTGATGGATGGATGGATGGACAGATGGAGGGAGGGAGGGAGGGATGGATGCATGGATGGATTGATGGATGGATGGATGGATGGATGGATGGTTGGATGGATGGATGGATGGATGGATGATGGATGGATGGATGGACAGATGGAGGGAGGGAGGGATGGATGCATGGATGGATGGATGGATGGATGATGGATGGATAGATGGATGGACAGATGGAGGGAGGGAGGGAGGGAGGGAGGGATGCATGGATGGATTGATGGATGGATGGATGGATGGATGCATGGATGGATGGATGGATGGGTGGATGGTTGGATGGAAGGATGGGGGGAGGGATGGAGCTGAGTTTCAGCTTGCTCTCTCATGAGGATCTTTAGCTTATAAACTTATCATTTTGGAAACGTGCTGCCGGTTGTTGTAAATGTCATAACTAACAATAAAAAACACATTTCATAGGTGTGGTGCCAGTCCAGAACATCTGGAACTCAATAACGTGCCTAGCAACCCGTCAATAAAAGCCCTGCCATCGCCCCGTCTTCAAACGAGTAAATAAGAGCGTTAAAGATCCTCTGGTTGTGTATGTGCGAGCTTGTCAGACACTGTAATGACTATCGAGTGCTAATGTGCGTCCTGTCAATGACGGGTTTCTGCATGTGTGAGCTGACTCCTCTCCAACGCTAGTGAAGTCTGTGTGTTGGTTGTGCACGTCTGAGCTGCAGGCTCGGAGCCAGGGCATCTTTGGAGGAGTAAAAGACGCTAACAGAGGCAGACAGGCTGCCATCTCTCTCAGCTGCTTGGCGATCAGACAGAACCCCCACCCCCGACAGATCGGCACTCACAGACGCACAAAAATACCCAGAGTTACAGAGCCATCAGCTCTCATTCCACATCCCACACTGCAGAGTGCTCACGTCAGCGGGAAGAGCTCCATTGAAAAATCTTTGCTGACTTTGGAGAAGTCATTGTCATCAGAGAAACGTCACATGGTGAGCTATCAGACACGATAGAGGCCAGTAGACTCAAGCCCAGATGTGCAAACAGCTGCAGATTGAAGTTATTTCTCATTTTCTTATATCTTTTCTTTATATGAAACGCTGTAATGTGGAAATGACTATAGAGGGTCTGCATTGACATCAGTTCCCCACTGGAACAGCCCCCTTACTCGCTCTGAGTGGAAAAACATCAGTAAAAAATGTCTGCTACTAGTGGAGAAGACGGGATAACAGCTGATTATCAACCTAAAGGCAGCCGATTATGGGCTTAAATTAGCATCAGTTGGACTTGACAGTGACCCGTACAGTTACCCCAAGAACCAGTGGTCCATGGACATTAATATTTGGTACAGTTACCAAGAACCAGTGGTCCATGGACATTAATATTTGTCCACCAATCCAGTTTCCTGATATTTATATCTACTTAACTTCTATGCCGGGATTAATACGCGAAGCAAAGCTTGAAGGCATACAAAAGTCTTGACGCTTGGTCCGACTTCAAGGCAGGATTTGTTGGAGAAATTAAAGTGATGAGGACACCAAACTTTATGATTTGATCGTTTAACGTTAGCTACCCGAAAATCCAACATTACCTGATACAAAATGGGAACCACAAATCCACGTTTCGGTGTCTGGAATCCAGTTGTTCCTGTGAATTGCAGAGATCCATTTGTCTCTCTTAAGCTTATTTTTCGGCAGTCTGTAAAATGATGACTCAGATTTCTTGCTAAATCTATGAGTACAGTCGATCGCACAACAGCTCTTTCCCATTTGAGATGTTTTCCAGTTGCTCAAACTGAAAGCTTACGCTGCCACTCAGTCTTTCTGCCACTCAGTCTTTCTGACACTCAGTCTTTCTGACACTCAGTCTTTCTGACACTCAGTCTTTCTGACACTCAGTCTTTCTGCCTCTCAGTGGGCGAAACCCGCTGTGAAGTCGCATCCGTGACGTCATGCGCATTCCCTTTATACCTCGAGTACCTCGAGTTTATCAGTTCAAG
Source organism: Cololabis saira (assembly GCF_033807715.1). Taxonomy (NCBI): domain Eukaryota; kingdom Metazoa; phylum Chordata; class Actinopteri; order Beloniformes; family Belonidae; genus Cololabis; species Cololabis saira. The sequence goes on from NC_084594.1 coordinate 4,496,058, forward strand.
AGAGAAAAATAAGTGCCAACAGCGAACACGTCCACTCACGTCCACATTTCTTTACTTTTACAGTAATTTATGTCATTGTGCCAAACGCAAGGGAACCAAGTTCACACCAGGGTTAGGGTTAGCCTCTGCACCTCCATACCCGGGATTTGAAGGAGGCTTCACCTGGGGCTTGGACCCGGGGCCAACAACGGCTCTCATGGCACTTTTCCACTAGTACCTACTCAGCTCGACTCGGTTTTTGCGCTTTTCCACTAGGGGTCTAACGTGCCGAGTAGATACTTTTCTGTATCTACTCTGCAGAGGTTCTAAGCGGCTGAGTCGGCTGTATCTGACATCATCACACTACAGACCACTGATTGGTCAGGGGGTTGGAGTCAGACGTCTGAATCAGGAGGAGGAAATCAGCAAAAGAGAGACTCTGATGGCTTCTTGTTCATTTTATTCGACCAGCAGAAGTCTGTTTGGTGATCCAACTCTGAGGTGCAGATGTTCATAAACCTGGTGCTGAGGAGAGAATTAAAAAAGGAACTAGACGGGCGATAAGGAACGACCAGATCTACTAGGAGATCTGTCACTTCATAGCTGCTCAGCTACCAACGCACTTTTCAGCAGCGCCGAAACAAACTAAAAAAAATTAAAAAGCGTTGCCTTTTGAAGCTTCTCTGTCTCTCATTTTTTAACTTGATATCAAACACAAGCCACAGACCCAGCAGCACATCTATCATCTCCTCCAGGTTCTACATCTTTAGTGTTGTTGTCTTCTTCGTTTAGATACACAATCAAATACGTCACAGCAGCTTCTCCAACCTCCTACTTCTGCTCCAGGTGCTGATTGTAGTGGAAAAGAAACCAGGCCGAGTTGAGATGAGTAGAGATGAGTAGAGATGAGTAGAGATGAGTAGGTGCTAGTGAGAGGCGAAGTTTACCTGTGGGTAGCATCGGTACATGTTTCAGCAGCCCAGTTTCTTGTCTCAGCTACAACTCGGTTTGTAAAACTTTATCTGAGTATTCGAGTGTTTCTGAGCAGATCACGATGCCCAAAGTGCGGAACTAATGAACAGAGCTGGGTAGTAACGAGTTACATTTACTCCGTTACATTTACTTGAGTAAGTTTTGGGAAATGTTGTACTTTTAGGAGTAGTTTTGAATCACTATACTTTTTACTTTTACTTGAGTAGATTTGTGAAGAAGAAACTGTTCCTCTTACTCCGCTACATTAGGCTACGTTGAGCTGTTACTTTTCTTTTATCCCTTTTATCCACGTATGCGTCAATCTCATGACATCACTGGGTGATTCTTTGGGAAAAATGTTTGTTTTTGCATGTTTTGTCACATTTACACAGACTCAAACACACACAGAGTTTCTATGAGTTCATGTTTGTTCTAGTTCTGGTTAAAAAAGAAAAGTACAAAGGATTGAAATGTTGTGCTACTTGTGCTTAATTTATGTTTTTATTCTATTATTTTATTTATTTTATTATTTATTAAATTAATTGAATTTACTTTAAGATTTTAATTTAAGCTATTTTTTATTTTTTATTAATTTTAATTTATTTTATTATTTTATTGATTTAATTTGCCTGAAGATGATTATTTTGTACTTTTGTCTGTTTGAATGGTTGTGTTAAAAAATAAATCAGACATTGCTCAACAGTTACTCATTACTTGAGTAGTTTTTTCACCAAGTACTTTTTTACTTTTACTCAAGTAATTATTTGGATGACTATTTTTTACTTCTACTTGAGTCATATTATTCTGAAGTAACAGTACTTTTACTTGAGTACAATTTTTGGCTCCTCTACCAGCTCTGCTAATGAATCATGATTGTGTGCCCTATGATTTATTTCTGTATTTATTTCTAAATTGGCGAGCCAGACACCACACATGCTCAGCTGACTGATTTTGTTGTCTGGAAACATTTAAGTGGACCAACGTAATCATCTCCAGGCATAAACTGTGCACGTCCTCCGTCTCACTTTGCAGCCGGCTGTGAGTTGATGACGCCACAGCTGAGATGCTCCAGTGATGAGAGGACGGATAATAAAACGTCCTCTTTAATGTTCTGGAGCAGCTCATCACGTCGTCTCTCTTGTTCCCTTCAGAGCAGGTGGATCCCCGTAAATGCACCAGATCGATATGCAATCATGCACAGAAAGTCCTTTCAGACCGCAGCTCTTCATTCGATCTTCATAGTTGCTACGACAAGTGCAGCAAGCTGCTCTTCTCTTTCCTGAGCTCACGACTACTGTTGTTTCTGTCAGCCTGTTTCACTTTTAGATTTTGTCTAGTCCAGGGGTCTGCAACCCAAAATTTTTCGAATGCAACGAAAATGAAGACACATTTTAGCAGAGTTTTTATTTTTGTAATCTAAATTTTAGTCTCATTTTTATTCCTCTACGATATTGTATTATATATTTAATTATCGTTATCGTCACATGACCAGCATTTTCATTGCGTCTCTGTCAGTGGTTGACATTTCCCCCAGTTTGTGTTTCTGTTCGGCCTGTCTTCCATCTGCCCTGATTGTTCACACCTGTGTCTCGTTACCCCCTTGTGTATATCTGGTCTTGTCATTCCCTTGCTCCTTGTGGTTCCGTACTGTGCTTCCCTCCATGTGTCCTGCCAAGTTTTTGCTTAAGTTTTTTTATCCCTGTTTTTTGATCAGCGTTTTTGGTTTTTGTAAATAAACCCTTTTTTTGTTGAACTCCTGCCTTTCGCTCTCCTGCATCTGGGTCCTCACCACACCAGCCCTGACAGTCTCATTTTCCTCAGGGTATAAAGGTTCGTTGACGACGATATTTAGACATAATTTTCAGTGACAAAAGTTTACTCACACCAGGACAGCAGCAGATAGTTGTTCACGGAGAGGCCTTTACTGGATTTTTGAGCTGTTCTTCTGGGAAGGAAACTAAACTGTGGACCATAAAATCCTCCTCCAGCGCCTTAAAACCTACACCATGGTCACAGACACAGCACTGAAGTGGTTCACCTCCTACCTGACCAACCGCTACTACCATGTCTCCCTGGGAGGTGCCAGGTCTGACGACACTGAGATGACATGTGGTGTGCCACAGGGGTCAGTGTTGGGCCCCATCCTGTTTTTGATATATCTGCTCCCACTTGGCTACATCATCAGACAACACAAAATCAACTTCCACTGTTACGCTGATGACACTCAGGTCTATATCAAAACCCATCCAAATCCCTCTAAAACAGTCTCCTCCCTCAACACCTGCCTAGAGGACATCCGCTCCTGGATGAATAACAACTTCCTCCAACTCAACAGCAGCAAGACGGAGGCCATCATGATCGGTACCTCCCACCAACTCGCCAATGCTAGCACTGCTGCACTCTCCCTCCACGGTCAGCCCATCTCCTTCTCCCCTGTTGTTACCAACCTTGGAGTTAAGCTTGACTCTTCCCTATCATTCCAACCTCACATAAAACACATCTGCAAGATCTCCTACTTCCACCTTAAAAATATAGCCCGACTGAAGCCATCCCTCTCCAAAGATGACTTAAAAAAACTGGTAAATGCCTTCATCTTTTCACGCATTGACTATGGCAATGCACTTCTCTCCGGTCTACCTGCAAAATCCATCCACTGCCTCCAACTGGTTCAAAACAGCGCTGCAAGATTGCTCACCGGTACCAAAAAGTCAGCACACATAACCCCTGTTCTGGCCGAACTCCACTGGCTCCCGGTCCACTACAGGATCCAGTTCAAAGTCCTCCTCCTGACCTTCAAAGCCATCCATCAAAAAAGCCCCAGCTACCTAAGTGATCTAATCACTATCCATAAACCGGCACGCACCCTTCGCTCCAGCCACGCCACTCTCCTTCATGTCCCCTCTCCACGGCTCGTGACGATGGGACACCGTTCCTTCTCTGCCTCCGCCCCACGCCTATGGAACTCTCTACCTGACGACCTCAGGAATGCACCTTCTGTGGAGTCCTTTAAAACGGGCCTTAAAACACTCTTCTATAAGCAGGCTTTCCCCTGAACTCTCCTTGACCCCCTTTTATTCAAATATTTTTTTAATTTATTTTTTTATCTTTTTGCTGCCCACAACTTTTTATCTTACTTTTATCTTAGTAGCTAGGTTTTGTCTTAGTTTCTTAGTCTTGTTTTTAGTCTTCTTTGTAAAGCGCTCTGAGATCTGTCATTTCAGGTGAAAAGCGCTATATAAATTGAAATTATTATTATTATTATTATTAAACTGTGTGGTGATTGAGAGGGTGTAGCCTCACCACGCCCACCGGAGCGACACAAACCACAACAGATATTCAAGATGTCTCCCACGTGTTCAGAAAAGCATTATGTGATATAATTCATGACAAAAGCTGAAATAAACACGGTTGGAGTGGGATGGATGTTTCCAGGTCACCAGGACACCTTCCAATTAGGGATGGACGGTATGGACTAAAACATTTATCACGATAATTTCTGGCATTTATCCCGATAACGATAAAAATGACAATAAAAAAAAATACCAATTCAACTCCACCTTTGTAACTATAAATCTATCACCACATTCAGTCTTTGGAGCCAAATCACTGCTCTAAAAGATACTAAATACTAAACTACACCAATTAAATTGAATTGATAAAAACAATTAAATGAGTTCCACCTGTACTGCAAAACTGGAATGAATCAGATCCGCCATGTTTGTTACACAAACACGTATCAACGGGAATTTATCCTTCTTTCTTTCTTTCTTTCTTTCTTTCTTTCTTTCTTTCTTTCTTTCTTTCTTTCTTTCTTTCTTTCTTTCTTTCTTTCTTTCTTTCTTTCTTTCTTTCTTTCTTTCTTTCTTTCTTTCTTTCTTTCTTTCTTTCTTTCAGGCTCATATCCTTCCTTCCTTCCTTCCTTCCTTCCTTCCTTCCTTCCTTCCTTCCTTCCTTCCTTCCTTCCTTCCTTCCTTCCTTCCTTCCTTCCTTCCTTCCTTCCTTCACGTATGTTGTGCGTGGATTTACTATAAATCAGTTTTACACAAAAACGTCATCAACGGGAATTTATCGTTTTTACCGCGAGAAAAATTCTTACCGTGGGGAATTTTTTGACGGTACATCGTGAACGGTAAAATATCGCCCATTCCTACTTCCAATACCAACGACCAGTTACAGTATTTTTCAGCATCCGCTTCCATCATTTACTACGCAGAGGAATCCGGAGAAACGACCTACGCAGACGTGGAACCTGGACCGGCCCAGACTGAGAGGAAACATAAAAGGTGCTGGGTAAGAGCTTTAGAGGGACAGAGTTTCTGTTGCAGCACAAAAACTGGAGCGTTAGCACGAGTACGAGCGAGATCAAAGTACAGGAAAAAAAACCCACTGCTGAACGGAGGAGGGGGACAAAGAAGAGCCCAGGAAATGACAGCTCATTTGCTCTGTGAATCGTTTGTCTGCTTCTGTTCGACTCCTCATTTCGCTGCTTCCTGCCTCTTTCAGGACAATAGTCCAACAATCATCGATGCAGAGCAGAGCTGCCACTGAATTACAGTTATTAAAAGAGAATTACCAGCTCATTGATCCTTGATCTGCTTCTGGGAACAAAAACACACACACACACACACACACACACACACACACACACACACACACACACACACACACACACACACACACACACACACACACACACACACACACACACACACACACACACACACACTCACTCGCTCACAACAGCGTTCAGTCATTCGAAATGGGTCATTCAAGCACAAGTCGAGGAAAACAACAGGTAAAAGTTTGAAGCTTCGTAACGCGAGTCCTTCATGAGTCGGGGGGGGGGGGTCTCGTGTCCAGGGTTTGTTCGCTTATCACAGGAGTCGGTAATCCAAAATGTTTTAGATCCATATTGGACCAAAAACACAAAAAGTCGGAATGTCGAGAAAAAAGTCAAAATGTCGAGATTAATGTTGAAGTACAATCTCGAGAAAAAAGTCGAAATGTCGAGAAAAAAAGTCAAAATGTTGAGAAAAAAGTCAAAATGTTGAGAAAAAAGTCAAAATGTCGAGATTAATGTTGAAGTTTTGCATATTGAACTACATTTAACTTAAATTGAACATCATATTTCTGGTGAGAAGCCGTGTTGCTGTCCATGGTGCTGAAATGTGTGTCTTGTAGGGATGGGCGGTATGGACTAAAACAGGGGTTCTTAACCTTTCTGACCTTGGGGCCCAATTTTTTCAGTACAGAGTGGCCCGGGGCCCATTAAATATAAACACTGTATAGCAGGGGTATTCAACTAAAACTTTAAGAGGTCCATTTAGAGAAAATTTACTCAAGCGAAGGTCCAGAACATCATAATATATATATATATATATATATATATATATATATATATATATATATATTATATATATATATATATATATATATATTCAAGTAGCCTCATAGTTGTATCAACATCTGCATCTGACTGTTATATTAAAAAAAGTACATATTTGCCAATTAACATGTTTAACTTGAATTAAAACATATTTTTTTCTCTTAAAAATAAAGTAGATTTTATTTTATTTTTCAAATGCTATCTTATTTTATTTCTCTACCAGCAGTTTGAATTTCCCCTTTTCTTTGTTAATTGTCTCAACACATTTTTTATACTAAATTAATATAAACACATCTTAACAATTTAACAGTTTTGCAGTTTTTCTTTCTTCCCCTCTTATAATCTTATGCCCTCACTTTCTGTTGTTCAGTGAGAGAACTGAGCTCTAACTTCTCCTGTCAGGACTTTAAATCTGGGCTGGATGGTGTCAGGTTCTCATATGCATGTGGAGGTGCTCATTGTTGAGCCTGAAACGATATTTAGTTTTAATTATGTTCACTGTGGAGAAAGCTGCTTCACAGCTGTATCTGGACCCAAACATGGGCAGGATGTTTTAAGGTGGTCAGTTTATTTTTCTGTGACTTCAGTTCAGACTTGAGTGGATATGTTTGATGAAAAACTTTGTGTTTTGTTTCAGTGGCGTTTCACTTACGCACTTTGAACGCCACGGTCTCTGAACGTATGAGACACTGGTTTTGTCCCAGTGGGAAGACTGAACAGGATGAATTTGTCCATTCCGGGTTGCATATTTAAAAATACAGCGAGGACAAAACTTAGTTTGATTTTACTTTAAGTTATTTACTTTATTTAAGTTATTTAAGTTGTGAGGACTCAGTGTGTCGGGTTCATCCGAGCCTGATCAGCTGCGACGGCACAGCCCGCACCGCAGCTCTCTGGTCGCGCTGCAGCAGTTACTTTCCGATGCTTTTTCGAAAGCCCGAACAGTCCAGTCCAGCAGACACGACAGCCCACGCATCTACATCTACCATCCTTCAGCAGTAACGACGGAGCCGCCGCCCGAGCGGCAGCCTCAGCCGACCTCCCCGGCCGCGGAGACGCGCCGGGATAAATAATCACGCCGCGCTCGCTTGCTCTGGGCGCAGACCCAATTAATCGATCCCTAATCCTGGCGGATCTAAACCTACTGTGTGCAAAATGAAGGATTTTCTCTGTAAAGACAAACCATTTCTCTTACTATTACACGTACAGCTAGCTGAGTGTCTTCTTCTCCTCATTTGGTTGGGAGTTGCTATGCAGTCCCGCGGCCCTCGCGGCCCACACGTACAAAACTGAATTTTTTTTGGCGGCCCACTTGATGGCGCTCGCGGCCCAAGTGTGGGCCGCGGCCTATGGTTAAGAATCACTGGACTAAAAAATTTATCACAATAACGATAAAAATGACGATTAAAAAAAATACCAATTCAACTCCACCTTTGTAACTATTAATTTATCACCACATTCAGTCTTTGGAGCCAAAACACTGCTCTAAAAGATACTAAATACTACTAGACTACACCAATTACATTGAATTATTAAAAACCAATTAAATGAGTTACACCTGTACTGCAAAACTGGAATGACTCAGATCCTCCATGTTTGTTACACAAACACGTATCAACGGGAATTTATCTTTCTTTCTTTCTTTCTTTCTTTCTTTCTTTCTTTCTTTCTTTCTTTCTTCTTTCTTTCTTTCTTTCTTTCTTTCTTTCTTTCTTTCTTTCTTTCTTTCTTTCTTTCTTTCTTTCTTTCTTTCTTTCTTTCAGGCTCATATCTTCATGGCAGCTTTGGACCAGATAAGAGATTTATCCCATGCAGTTGAAGATTTAGCAAACACCACTGCTGTAAGGATGAATCGTGCTGCATTGGACTACTCAGTAGCCTCTCAAGGGGGAACTTGTGCTGTCATTAAAACTGAATGTTGTACATTTATACCTGACCACAATGCCACCGTCCAAGAAATAACGGATCACTTGAAAGATATTGCCAAAACATTACATACACCTGTCACAACTAGTTTGTTTGATTGGTTCACTTGCAAAATATGTATCACTCAAACTACTACTAAAATGATGTACTCCACTGTAACTCAACCTGTTCCATCAGTGGAGGAAAATTCAGATTTTCTGTTCAAAATTGAGATTGACTGTAATTAAATGACACCCAACAAAAAATAAATAAATTTGAATTGTTGAGATACATTGTCACGCAAAGCTTCAGCTTCCTAGCCCTGCAGAGACGACACCTTGGAAGTAGCTTCAACACAGACTTGAACCACTAGAGCACCCTATGGAGTGATTTAGAACCCGATAATGACATTTGGCCACAGATCACATCCGACTGTAAATTGCTTTTCGTCTCTGATTCCTGCCTTTGTGCTTTGAACTTATTGTATAAAAGTCCTGTTGTTAAACCGCTCTGGGTCAGCACACCAACCCAGACATGCGCTGCGTAAGTCTGCTCACCGCCGGCTTACTGAATAAAATTCACCACACCACAGCGGACTTCTGAACTGGTTTTGATAATATTCTTCAACAACGGTACATCGGAAACGTTAAATATCGCCCATAGAGATCCTGGATATCACCTGTTAACAGACATTTCAAATGGCTACCTGAGGATCATTTACACAATGTCCAATAACTTCCTCCGGCGCCTTGATTGTCTTTCTATGTAAATCATCCCAAACACGTTCTGAACCTGAACCGGCCGACTCCGAGTCCCCGGCGAGCCGCTCTCCCGTCTATTAAAATGCTAATCAATTCATTACCCAGAAGATCATTACGGCCTCACTGCTGTTCATTACAAATCATGTCAGTCAGAGCAAACATCCTGGGTAAGGAGGGAGAGCAGATGAAGTAGGAAGGGATGAAGGGAGGGTGGGCGAGGGGAAAGAAGGACAACATTAGCTTTTAAATTAGTTTTGATTGAGTCGTCACTCTCAATTTCATAATGAAACTTTTCGCAATCTACACCCCCCCCTCCCCCTCATCTCTCTCTCCACCTGCTCCTCCACCGAGTCAATCACTACATGTAATGAGGAAGTGAGGAGAGGAACGTGCACACGCACACATGCAGACACTTAGCCGGGCACCGAGTCTCAGAAGTCGCTGCTGATAACCAGTCGCTCATGAGCAGTCGGGGAGAAATTAGCTCTCGTTAATTCATTTCCATTGTCTAAATGCTGCTAAAGCCCCAGCTAGGTGTGTGTGTGTGTGTGTGTGTGTGTGTGTGTGTGTGTGTGTGTGGGGACTCTGTGTTGGGAGAGTGAAACACCAAAACCCACTGCAGAGGGAAAGCCTTAAACGAACAAACGGTGCATTACGGCTCTGGCTTAATTATTATGCTAATTAAGGCCCCAGCGGGGCTCAGAAGTGATGTAACGCACAGAAATACATATATATATATATATATATATATATATATATATTATATATATATATATATATATATATATATATAAACGCACTTTATAACTCTTTTAGTCGATTTTGAAGGTATTAGCATGTATTTTTCTTCCCTTTATTAGATTATTGTTTTCTCTTCTCATAAAGACTGCAGGGACCCGAGACAGGAAGCGACGCTCCGAGGAGGAAGGAACTCGGCTCGTAACAGGAGAGGAAATCACATCCTTCGTGGCTGGAAACTTGTTTAACTAATTCCCTCAGCTGTAAATATTTTGTTCTTCAGCGCGGCAACACGTCGAGTAGAGAGCTCACGCACATGAGCTCCAACTGAAG